>NW_028188221.1:0-126152 GCF_964204655.1 Triturus cristatus
GTCCAGCTCGCCCCAGGCCCGGGACTGGTGTGCCCCAGGACCGGTTTGAACTGGCATATGCACCGAGGCTCCTTGTGAGCCACAGGCATGTCTGGTTTCTTTCAAGCCCTACCTGACCAATACACAAAATCCTGTCTGGGGTGGTGCACGCACCTCCCCTGGCAGGAAACCCTTTGTCCACACCTCCCAAGCTGGAAGGACTCCCAGCAGCAGGAGGGCAGACTTGTGTCTGTGGTGGCAGCATCCATTTTGTGGAGCTGAGGCTATGTCTGATTTACCCGGGTTTCAGGCACTGTACATGTCGTGTCCCTCTAGAAGGGTGGAATGCTAACCCCGTCGCCAGAATTGGCGAGGGGTTAGTATTCCAATTCGTATGACACCTTACTCGACATGTTTTGATAAAGCCAAACCAAAGATAGCATTTAACCGCGAGGTTCATAATGCACTTAAGAGTATATGGTATGACGATATCTGGAAACAGTAGAAGGAAGTTGTTCCGACCACTGTAGACAGGCTCAGCTCATGCCAGAGCACCATCTCACATGGAACCAAGCACTCTGCCTTCAGGATTGTTAAGGCCTGCCATAGGAGTGACTTATAGGTTACCAGGTGTCCCATTTAAGGTTAGGTATAGGTATACTACACCTAAGTAAGAGGTGATTACACCAACTTACCCCAGCTGAGTGATCAGCCAGTTGTGTCAAATTGTTAGGCCAAGCCTGGGGTGGCATAATACATGCTTCAGCCCCTGGCAGGCCTTGGATACACCAATGCCCTGGGTACCTAGTGTACACTGGTACAGGGGCTGACAGGGTGATCCAACCAATTGGGTATGTACCTAGGGTACATGGAGTCCATTTTACAGAGAGAGCAGATAGCCTGAGAGCCTGAATGGCAGGATCTCAGGCCAACTAAGTCGAAAAACCAGCTAGACACTAGGCAAAAATTTGGGGGTAACCATAGTCAGATATCCACCTTCCTACACACACACAACCACACCACACACACAACCACACACAACCACACACACACAACCACACACACACAACCACACACACACACAACCACACACACAACCACACACACACACAACCACACACACAGACACAACCACACACACACACAACCACACACACACACAACCACACACACACACAACCACACACACACACACAACCACACACACACACAACCACACACACACACAAACAACCACACACACACACAACAACCACACACACACAACCACACACACACACACACACACACAACCACACACACACAACCACACACACACAACCACACACACACACAACCACACACACAACCACACACACACACAACCACACACACAACCACACACACACAACCACACACACACACACAACCACAACCACACAACCACACACACACACACACAACCACACACAACCACACACAACCACACACACAGAACCACACACAACCACACACACACCACCCACACACACACACAACCACACACACACACAACCACACACACAACCACACACACACACACAACCACACACACAACCACACACACACACACAACCACACACACAACCACAACCACACAACCACACAACCACACACACAACCACACACAACCACACACACACACAGAACCACACACAACCACACACACCACCCACACACACACACACACACACAACCATACACACCACCCACACACACACACACACAACCACACACACAAACACAACCACACACACACAACCACACACACACACAACCACACACACACACAACCACACACACACACAACCACACACACACACAACCACACACACACACAACCACACACACAACCACACACACACACAACCACACACACAACCACACACACACACACACAACCACACACACACACACAACCACAACCACACAACCACACAACCACACACACAACCACACACAACCACACACACACACACACAGAACCACACACAACCACACACACACCACCCACACACACACACAACCACACACACACAACCACACACACAACCACACACACACACAACCACACACACAACCACACACACACAACCACACACACAACCACAACCACACAACCACACACACAACCACACACAACCACACACACACACACAGAACCACACACAACCACACACACACAACCACACACACAACCACACACACAACCACACACACACACAACCACACACACAGACACAACCACACACACACACAACCACACACACACACAACCACACACACACACAACCACACACACAACCACACACACACACAACCACACACACACACAAACAACCACACACACAACCACACACACAACCACACACACACAACCACACACACACACACACACACACAACCACACACACACACATAACCACACACAACCACACACACACACACACAACCACACACAACCACACACACACACAGAACCACACATAACCACACACACCACCCACACACCACACACACAACCACACACACACACAACCACACACACAAACACAACCACACACACACACACAACCACACACACAAACACAACCACACACACAAACACAACCACACACACACACACAACCACACACACAACCACACACACAACCACACACAACCACACACAACCACACACACAAACACAACCACACACACAACCACAACCACACAACCACACAACCACACACACAACCACACACACACACAACCACACACACACACAACCATACACACACACAACCACACACACACACACACAACCACACACACATAACCACACACACACACAAACAACCACACACACAACCACACACACAACCACAACCACACACACACACAACCACAAACACAACCACACACACACACAACCACAAACACAACCACACACACAACCACACACACACAACCACACAACCACACACAACCACACACACAACCACACACACAAACACAACCACACACACACACAACCACACACACACACAACCACACACACACACACAACCACACACAACCACACACAACCACACACACACAACCACACACACACAACCACACACAACCACACACACAACCCACACACAACCACACACACAACCCACACACAACCACACACACCACCCACACACAACCACACACACCACCCACACACAACCACACACACCACACACACACACACACACACAACCACACACACACACACAACCACACACACACACACAACCACACACACACAACCACACACAACCACACACACACACAACCACACACACACCACACACACACCACCCACACACAACCACACACACCACCCACACACAACCACACACACCACCCACACACAACCACACACACACACAACCACACACAACCACACACACACCACCCACACACAACCATACACACCACCCACACACAACCACACACACCACCCACACACAACCACACACACCACCCACACACACACACACAACCACACACACACAACCACACACACAAACACAACCACACACACACACAACCACACACACACAACCACACAACCACACACACAACCACACACACACACACAACCACACACACACATACAACCACACACACAAACACAACCACACACAAACACAACCACACACACACACAACCACACACACACACACAACCACACACACACACACAACCACACACACAACCACACACAACCACACACACACACAACCACACACACAAACACAACCACACACACACACACACAACCACACACACAAACACAACCACACACACACACAACCACACACACAACCACACACACAACCACACACACACACAACCACACACACACACACACACACACAACCACACACACACAAACACAACCACACACACACACAACCACACACACAACCACACACACAACCACACACACACAACCACACACACACAACCACACACAACCACACACACACACACACACACCACACACACAACCACACACACACAACCACACACACAAACACAACCACACACACACACACACAAACACAACCACACACACACACAACCACACACACAACCACACACACACACACAACCACACACACAACCACACACACAACCACACACACACAACCACACACACACACAACCACACACACACACACACAACCACACACAACCACACACAACCACACACAACCACACACACACACACACAACCACACACAACCACACACACACACACAGAACCACACACAACCACACACACCACCCACACACCACACACACAACCACACACACACACAACCACACACACACACAACCACACACACACACAACCACACACACAAACACAACCACACACACACACACAACCACACACACAAACACAACCACACACACACACAACCACACACACACACAACCACACACACAACCACACACACAACCACACACACACACAACCACACACACAACCACACACACAACCACACACACAACCACACACACACACAACCACACACACAACCACACACACAACCACACACACACAACCACACACACACAACCACACACACAACCACACACACACACACACACCACACACACAACCACACACACACAACCACACACACAAACACAACCACACACACACACACACACACACAAACACAACCACACACACACACAACCACACACACAACCACACACACACACACACCACACACACAACCACACACACAACCACACACACACACACACACAACCACACACACACACACACAACCACACACAACCACACACACACACACACAACCACACACAACCACACACACACACACACACAGAACCACACACAACCACACACACCACCCACACACCACACACACAACCACACACACATACACAACCACACACACAAACACAACCACACACACACACACAACCACACACACAAACACAACCACACACACAAACACAACCACACACACACACACAACCACACACACAAACACAACCACACACACACACAACCACACACACAACCACACACACAACCACACACAACCACACACAACCACACACACAAACACAACCACACACACACACAACCACACACACAACCACACACACAACCACACACAACCACACACACACACAACCACACACACACACAACCACACACACACACACACACACACACACACACAACCACACACACACACACAACCACACACACACACACACACAACCACACACACACACACACAACCACACACACACACACAACCACACACACACAACCACACACACAACCACACACACAACCACACACACACACACAACCACACACACAACCACACACACACACACAACCACACACACAACCACACACACACACAACCACACACACAACCACACACACACACAACCACATAACCACACAACCACACAGCCACACACACACAACCACACAACCACACAGCCACACACAACCACACACACACACAACCACACACACACACAGAACCACACACAACCACACACACCACCCACACACCACACACACAACCACACACAACCACACACACACAACCACACACACACAACCACACACAACCACACACACAACCACACACAACCACACACACACACAACCACACACAACCACACACACACACACAGAACCACACACAACCACACCACACACACACAACCACACACACACAACCACACACAACCACACAAAACCACACACAACCACACACACACACACAGAACCACACACAACCACACCACACACACAACCACACACAACCACACACACACAACCACACACACACAACCACACACACACACAACCACACACACAACCACACACACACACAACCACACACACAGACACAACCACACACACACACAACCACACACACACACACACCACACACACACACAACCACACACACACACACACAACCACACACACACACAACCACACACACACACACAAACAACCACACACACACACAACAACCACACACACACAACCACACACACACACACACACAACCACACACACACAACCACACATACACAACCACACACACACACAACACACACACACACACCACACACACACACAACCACACACACAACCACACACACACACAACCACACACACAACCACACACACACAACCACACACACACACACAACCACAACCACACAACCACACACACACACACACAACCACACACAACCACACACAACCACACACACACACACAGAACCACACACAACCACACACACACCACCCACACACACACACAACCACACACACACACACAACCACACACACACACAACCACACACACACACAACCACACACACAAACACAACCACACACACACACACAACCACACACACAAACACAACCACACACACACACACAACCACACACACAAACACAACCACACACACACACACACACAACCACACACACAACCACACACACAACCACACACAACCACACACACAAACACAACCACACACACACAAACACAACCACACACACAACCACACACACAACCACACACACAACCACACACACAACCACACACAACCACACACACACACAACCACACACACACACAACCACACAACCACACACACACACAACCACACACACACACACACACACACACACAACCACACACACACACACACAACCACACACACAACCACACACACAACCACACACACAACCACACACACACACACAACCACACACACACACAACCACACACACACACAACCACACACACACACAACCACACACACAACCACACACACACACAACCACATAACCATACAACCACACAGCCACACACACACAACCACACAACCACACAGCCACACACAGCCACACACAACCACACACACACACACACACAACCACACACAACCACACACACACACAGAACCACACACAACCACACACACCACCCACACACCACACACACAACCACACACAACCACACACACACAACCACACACACACAACCACACACAACCACACACACAACCACACACACACAACCACACACACAACCACACACAACCACACACACACACAACCACACACACAACCACACACAACCACACACACAACCACACACAACCACACACACACACAACCACACACAACCACACACACACACACAGAACCACACACAACCACACCACACACACAACCACACACAACCACACACACACAACCACACACACACAACCACACACACACAACCACACACAACCACACACAACCACACACACAACCACACACACACACAACCACACACACACACAACCACACACACACACACAACCACACACACACACAACCACACACACAAACAAACAACCACACACACACACACAAACAACCACACACACAACCACACACACACACACACACCACACACACACACACACACCACACACACACACACACACCACACACACACACAACCACACACACACAACCACACACAACCACACACACACAACCACACACACACAACCACACACACACACAAACACACACACACACAACCACACACACAACCACACACACACACAACCACACACACAACCACACACACACAACCACAACCACACAACCACACAACCACACACACAACCACACACAACCACACACACACAGAACCACACACAACCACACACACACCACCCACACACACACACACACAACCACACACACCACCCACACACACACAACCACCCACACAAACACAACCACACACACACACACAACCACACACACAAACACAACCACACACACACACAACCACACACACAAACACAACCACACACACACACAACCACACACAACCACACACACACACACACAACCACACACACAAACACAACCACACACACACACAACCACACACACAAACACAACCACACACACACACAACCACACACACAACCACACACACAACCACACACAACCACACACACACACACACAACCACACACACACACAACCACACACACACACAACCACACACACACACAACCACACACACACACACAACCACACACACACACACACAACCACACACACACACACAACCACACACACAACCACACACACAACCACACACACAACCACACACACAACCACACACACAACCACACACACACACACAACCACACACACACACACAACCACACACACAACCACACACACACACAACCACACACACAACCACACACACACACAACCACATAACCACACAACCACACAGCCACACACACACAACCACACAACCACACAGCCACACACAACACACACACACACACACAACCACACACACACACAGAACCACACACAACCACACACACCACCCACACACCACACACACAACCACACACAACCACACACACACAACCACACACACACAACCACACACAACCACACACACACAACCACACACAACCACACACACACACAACCACACACACAACCACACACACACACAACCACACACACAACCACACACACACACACAACCACACACACAACCACAACCACACAACCACACAACCACACACACAACCACACACAACCACACACACACACACACAACCACACACAACCACACACACCACCCACACACACACACACACACAACCATACACACCACCCACATACACACACACCACACACACACACAACCACACACAACCACACACACCACCCACACACAACCACACACACCACCCACACACACACACACAACCACACACACACACACAACCACACACACACACAACCACACACACAACCACACACACAACCATACACAACCACACACACACACACAACCACACACAATAACACACACACCACCCACACACAACCACACACACCACCCACACACAACCACACACACACACAACCACACACAACCACACACACACCACCCACACACAACCACACACACCACCCACACACAACCACACACACCACCCACACACAACCACACACACCACACACACACACATACACACAACCACACACACACACAACCACACACACACAACCACACAACCACACACACACACACAACCACACACACACAACCACACACACACCAAACACACACAACCACACACACCACCCACACACAACCACACACAACCACACACACCACCCACACACACACATAACCACACACACACACACAACCACACACACAAACACAACCACACACACACACACACAACCACACACACAAACACAACCACACACACACACACAACCACACACACACACAACCACACACACAAACACAACCACACACACACACAACCACACACACAAACACAACCACACACACACACAACCACACACAACCACAAACACACACACACACACAACCACACACACAAACACAACCACACACACACACAACCACACACACAAACACAACCACACACACACACAACCACCCACACAACCACACACACAACCACACACAACCACACACACACACACAACCACACACACACACAACCACACACACACACAACCACACACACACACAACCACACACACACACACAACCACACACACACACACAACCACACACACCACCCACACACAACCACACACAACCACACACACCACCCACACACACACACACACCACACACAACCACACACACACAACCACACACACACACAACCACACACAACCACACACACCACCCACACACAACCACACACACCACCCACACACAACCACACACACCACCCACACACAACCACACACACCACCCACACACACACACACAACCACACACACACACACACCACACACACACACACAACCACACACACCACCCACACACAACCACACACAACCACACACACCACCCACACACACACACACAACCACACACACAAACACAACCACACACACACAACCACAAACACAACCACACACACACACAACCACACACACAACCACACACACACAACCACACACAACCACACACAACCACACACAACCACACACACACACAACCACACACAACCACACACACACACAACCACACACACACACACACAACCACACACACAAACACAACCACACACACAAACACAACCACACACACACACAACCACACACACACACACACACACACACACACAACCACACACACACACACACAACCACACACACAACCACACACAAAACCACACACACAACCACACACACACAACCACACACACACACAACCACACACACACACAAACACACACACACACACAACCACACACACAACCACACACACACACAACCACACACACAACCACACACACACAACCACAACCACACAACCACACAACCCCACACACAACCACACACAACCACACACACACACCGAACCACACACAACCACACACACACCACCCACACACACACACACACAACCACACACACAAACACAACCACACACACACACAACCACACACACAAACACAACCACACACACACACACAACCACACACAACCACACACACACACACACACCACACACACAACCACACACACACAACCACACACACAAACACAACCACACACACACACACACAACCACACACACACACACAACCACACACACACACACAACCACACACACACAACCACACACACACAACCACACACACAACCACACACAACCACACACACACACACACCACACACACAACCACACACACACAACCACACACACACACACAACCACACACACACACACACACACACACACAACCACAACCACACACACACACAACCACACACACAACCACACACACACACACAACCACACACACAACCACACACACAACCACACACACACAACCACACACACACACACACAACCACACACACACACACAACCACACACAACCACACACACACACACACAACCACACACAACCACACACACACACACACAGAACCACACACAACCACACACACCACCCACACACCACACACACAACCACACACACACACAACCACACTGTAGGAAGGTGGATATCTGACTATGGTTACCCCCAAATTTTTGCCTAGTGTCTAGCTGGTTCTTCGACTTAGTTGGCCTGAGATCCTGCCATTCAGGACCTCAGCCCATCTGCTCTCTCTTTAAAATGGACTCCATGTACCCTAGGTACATACCCAATTGGAAGTGGATCACCCTGTCAGCCCCTGTACCAGTGTACACTAGGTACCCAGGGCATTGGTGTACCCAAGGCCTGCCAAGGGCTGCAGCATGTATTATGCCACCCCAGGCTTGGCCTAACAATCTGACACAACTGGCTGATCACTCAGCTGGGGTAAGTTGGTGTAATCACCTCTTACTTAGGTGTAGTATACCTATACCTAACCTTAAATGGGACACCTGGTAACCTATGAGTCACTCCTATGGCAGGCCTTAACAATCCTGAAGGCAGAGTGCTTGGTTCCATGTGAGATGGTGCTCTGGCATGAGCTGAGCCTGTCTGCAGTGGTCGGAACAACTTCCTTCTACTGTTTCCAGATATCGTCATACCATATACTCTTAAGTGCATTATGAACCTCGCGGTTAAATGCTATCTTTGGTTTGGCTTTATCAAAACATGTCGAGTAAGGTGTCATACGAATTGGAATACTAACCCCTCGCCAATTCTGGCGACGGGGTTAGCATTCCACCCTTCTAGAGGGACACGACATGTACAGTACCTGAAACCCGGGTAAAATCAGACATAGCCTCAGCTCCACAAAATGGATGCTGCCACCACAGACACAAGTCTGCCCTCCTGCTGCTGGGAGTCCTTCCAGCTTGGGAGGTGTGGACAAAGGGTTTCCTGCCAGGGGAGGTGCATGCACCACCCCAGACAGGATTTTGTGTATTGGTCAGGTAGGGCTTGAAAGAAACCAGACATGCCTGTGGCTCACAAGGAGCCTCGGTGCATATGCCAGTTCAAACCGGTCCTGGGGCACACCAGTCCCGGGCCTGGGGCGAGCTGGACAAAGGATTGGGGGTGTAACCACCCCCCTTCCTGGTCCCACCCATAGGGAGGGACCTAGCAGGTAGTCCGGCCCCTAGAATCCGAATAAAGGTAGGAGCTGTGTCCTAAGACTTCAGACATCCTGGAATCAACTTGAAACTAAGAAGAAGACGGGAACTTCGACATTCTGCTGCACAGAAGACTGAAGAAAATCTCCCCTGTGGTCAGGGAGTGACCACCTTGCTAACGCAAGCACCATCCAGCGAATCAACATCTGCTTTGCCGCCGCCTCCCGCCGGAGCCCGAGCCCAGAGACTGACAAGACCTGGACCTCCAGACCTCTCACCGCCCGATCCACAGTCCCTGCAAAGAGGAGACCCGTGGAGGCACCGAGACACGTGGAGCCAGCCATCTTGGAACGACTACGACAAGCTGACCAGTGCAACAACCGAGGCTCCCTCCAAGTTGTGCTTTGGGTCCTGAGAAGCCCAACCCTCGAGCAGCATCTGCACCAAAGGTGAGCCCTCCAGCATCTCCACGATCTGCGTGGGGCCCTTCTGCATTTTGCCACTCGACGCGCCTAACCGGTTGCTGGCCCGCTGGCTAGTGGCCATCTTGGCGACGAAATCTACGACAAACACCGCTGGTCTGGTTGCTCCAGACTGGCCCTTGCTCCCCTCCAAAGGAGCAATCCATCTGACCTTGCTGGTCAGAACCAACAGCTGATTTCCGAATCCTCCTGCAATTGCTTTTGCAAAGGCTTGTTTGCTTCGATCAAGTCGCCGACACCGCCGACAGCGAGAGCCTGCGTGGGACAGCTCGTGAGCCGACTCCTGGACGTCGTCGACCTTCAGGGACCACGTGGCTGCGGAGACAAGCTACCCCTCATCACCTGTTTGCACCCGACATCGCCTGGTACCCACCTGGTGCCACGCTGGTCACTGGCTAGTGACTGTGAACACTGTCCCCTCTGCTTACAGGTCTTCAACATCTCCGATCCACTCTTGGATCCACTGCATCTCTTCCCGACCGACCGCCTGCAGCATCTTTGTCCCAGGCTCAACGGAACAGATAGAAGAAACCCGACGCACTTTGAGTCCTATGCACCCGCTTCCTGTGGGTGAGGTAAAGCTGGTACTCCGGTGCCCATGTGTAGTAATACATCTCTAGTGCCTGTGTTCCAAATCTTAAGTTCCTAGGTCATCCGGAAGATTCCTTTTGCAGTAACTTTGTACTTTTTACGCACCCATTGAAACCTATGGGAGCACGCGTGTGACTATTTGCTCTGCACACGCCACCCGTGGACCTCCTGGTCACTAACTGACGTTAGCTCCTTGTAGGCCCAGCGATTCTAGAGGCCCTAGGCCTTTTCCCTTTCCTGTTCGTGGTACTTATACCACTATTTTAGTATATGGTTCGAGTGGCCACCAGGGCCTATCCATATAAAGTGCAACTTCTGTGTATTCTGTGATAATCTTGTTTGACGATTTGTGCTCCTGTGCTCATAAAGAGACTAGGGGTTACTTTGAGAAATAAATACATATATATTTTGAATATATATCTGTGTGGTGTCCTTTCATTGGTATAAAAGGGGGTTACTATTGGTAAAACAGCTTGCTTAACACGCATCACGAGTTTAGCCTCAAAGACTGCTTAGCCTACGCTACCACTAGGGCAGCTGGTCCGAAAAGGTTGACTTACAACCACACCATAAGGGTTGCTTGGCATGGTACAAGGTGGTCACTAGAACTAGTGAACAGCATATACCAGGCCAACTTCTCACATTGGTGAGCAGCGGTTGGATTTGAGCTTGCTGTGTTTTACCATTGTAATCTCTTGGTTACCAATTGAAAGATCACATAGGTACCTGTAGGTACATATAAAACAAGATTAGATATACATAAGTTCTACTGAACTTAGTTGTTGTAGAGCAAAGGGAGTAGCACACCCTGACTACAACTACTAGATAGGTTTAGTAGGTAAACACAAGTGTAGGTAGATTGCAACACATCCACCCACACTTAAGAGCAATGGCCGGGGCAGAGGGGTCCACTGTACCCATCTCTGTTGAGAGTGACCCCCAGAGGGCACCATCCAGCTTTGCTACCCTTAATCAGAATGAGCTCAGGCATTTGGCAACTCTTAGAGGCCTTAAACAGCCCAAGAACCCAAACTCTGCTGAGCTCAGAGAACTCTTACAGAATGATGAGAATCAGAGAGAACTCAGGAAAGCTTCCCAGTTAGCCCCCTTAGGGTCAGGAACAGGAGGCCCCCCTTCTAAAGATGCCACTGAAGTACCCCTTCCCAATAGTCACCCCTTAGATGGGATGCCTACCACAGAGGATGAGAGTGAAAAGGATACTGACAGTAGTGAGGATGAAGGGAGAACTAGCCCAGTGCCAAGTGTTATACTTGGCCCAGCTAAACCAAGGCTATTGGGGACTGACAGTGGGTTCACCCCACTGGATCTCCCCAGTGGACTTAACACAGGGCTTGGAAGGCAAAGGAATCGCTCAGGTGACTCCAATGCTTCCCATGGCTCTAGAGGCTCTCAAGGTCACTCCAGGAGAAGGATGACCACCCCTCAGAGGAGGGAACATGAGGCCAGAATGCAAGAAGCCCAGCTGAGGATCAGGAAGCAGGAGCTAGAAGTAGCCCTGATGGAAGAGAAACTGAGCAAGGCTAGGCAGCATAGAGAGAGTGGGTCTATACCCACTGGTGGCAGCAATGTCCCTAGGGACAAAGATAGGGTCTTTGACAATAGGAACCTGTCCAAGATTGTGCCCCCCTACAAAAGTGGGGATGACATCCACAAATGGATGACTGCTCTTGAGAGAGCCTGCAAAGTGCAGCAGGTTCCTGAAGACAAGTGGGCAGCAATCTTATGGCTCTCCTTTGAGGGGAGAGGCAGAGATAGACTCCTCACTGTTAGAGAAGAGGATGTCAGAAATTACAGAGTCCTGAAGAGTGTCCTAGTTGATGGGTTAGGCTTAACCACTGAACAGTACAGGTTAATGTTCAGAGACACCCAGAAGACACAGACTCAGGACTGGTCTGAATATGTGGAATGTGCCACTAAGGCTTTGGAGGGTTGGTTGCTGGGAAGTAAGGTGTCTGATTATACAGGATTGTACAATTTGATGATGAGAGAGCAGATTTTAAGTAATTGTCAAAACCAGCTTCTCCATCAACACCTGGTAGACTCAGATTTGACCTCTCCCCAAGAATTGGGAAAGAGGGCAGATAAATGGGTCAGGACCAGGATCAGGCCTAAAAACCAGGGTGGTGACCAAAAGAAAGATACCACCAAGCCTCAAGAGAAGGGTGGGGATAAAGAAAAAGAGAAATCTTCCTCAGGGCCCCAAAACTCCACACAGGGTGGTGGGTCCCAAGCTCCCTCCTCTACCACAGGTAAAAAGCCCTACTGCCATGAGTGTAAAACTCCTGGGCATTGGAAAACTGACAGCAGTTGCCCAAGGGCTACAAACAAAACTGTTCCTCCAATTACTCCTGTCACACCACCTATTACTGTCAGCAGTAATCCCCCAGGTGGTGGGAGTGCCCCCAAAAATTTGGGTGGGTTTACTTGGGGAACACAGGGGGACCCTGGCTTAGCCAATTCCCCTGCAGCAGATACTCTTGTCTGTGATGGTGGCATGGGGTTTGCCAACTTCACTGCCTGTCCCAACACTTTGGGTAGGTACAGACAGGAGCCCTACATCAATGGTACAAAAGCTGAGGCCTACAGAGACACTGGAGCTAGCATCACAATGGTGGCCCATTGGCTAGTTCCCTCTGAGCAGCTTTTGCCTGGTTTCTCCTACCAGGTGACCAACATTGATGGCAAACAGAACAGTCATCCCATGGCAGAGGTATGTCTCAGCTGGGGAGGTGTCACTGGCCCTAAAAGGGTGGCAGTGTCCCCAACCTTGCCTGTAGACTGCTTACTGGGGAATGACTTAGAACTCTCAGCTTGGGCTGGAGTTGAACAAGACACCCATTCTAAAATGGTAGGCCTTTCACAAAAGGGTAGTGGGGTTGTGCCATTCACAACCCCTGTCCAAATAGATTTCCTCCCTGGAAAGGGTGGAAGGGCAGTGGTAGCCACAGCCCAGGCACAGACAGACTTCCCTGTAGAGACTGGCAGAGCTGTGACAGTCACAGCTCAAACACAAACTGAGTGCCCCCCTGAAAAGGTTGGCAAGGCTGTAATGGTCTCAGCCTATACTCAGACTGACATAGGTGTAGTGAAGCCTGAAACTATGGATCACTCCACACAAACAGAGAGTAGTGGGGAGGAAGAAAAGTCTCCCTCTCCCCAGACATTAGGAAAAAGTCAGCCTCCTCAGGGAGCTGACCTCACCCCTTGTGAAGGAACTGCCCCAGAGGTAGCCAGGCCTGGCCTGGCAGAGCCTCTGATGTCAGTGGCCCCTTCCAAGGTGGGACCCAGTCTGGTGCAGGTAGCCTGCCTCTCTCTACCCTGCCTCAGTCAGCCCAGGGCTGCAGAGGTCAGGGAGGCCAGTGGACCCCAAGAGGGCCCCTGTCCACAAGAACCCCCCCATCAAAAGAATGAGGATTGCCTGGCTAGTAGCCCTAGTCAGGTGATGGGTAAACACATTCCTGAGGGATCTCCTTTACAGGTAGTTAGGGACCTCCCCCAGAGGGATTCTGTTGGGTACAGGCAAACATGGGACCTTAGGGCCCCAGACCTGACCTGTCCCTCCAGTAAGCCCACAAAAGGGACCCAGCCTCCAGCTTTAGGTAGCCAGAGGCTGACCCTGAGAGCACAGTGCAACTCAGTTAAGGAAAGAAAGGCATCCATGGTGGAGGGGGATTGGAGGAAGCTGAGGCCTCACTTTGAGGACACTCACTTCAGTACTCCATCTCAACACCAGCCTTTTACTTTGCCAAGACACACCAAAGGTAGAGATTCCCTATGGTGGAGACCCTCTGATACCCTTAGGGTGAGGGATTGCTTAGTGGACCATGAGACAGGGGGTAACCATGCCAGTGCTGGTTCCTCCTTATATGGCCACTTGGGCAATATAGGCTTACCTGGTCAAGGTCAGCCTTATCTCCCTTCGTTTGGGGGGGGGTTGTGTAGGAAGGTGGATATCTGACTATGGTTACCCCCAAATTTTTGCCTAGTGTCTAGCTGGTTCTTCGACTTAGTTGGCCTGAGATCCTGCCATTCAGGACCTCAGCCCATCTGCTCTCTCTTTAAAATGGACTCCATGTACCCTAGGTACATACCCAATTGGAAGTGGATCACCCTGTCAGCCCCTGTACCAGTGTACACTAGGTACCCAGGGCATTGGTGTACCCAAGGCCTGCCAAGGGCTGCAGCATGTATTATGCCACCCCAGGCTTGGCCTAACAATCTGACACAACTGGCTGATCACTCAGCTGGGGTAAGTTGGTGTAATCACCTCTTACTTAGGTGTAGTATACCTATACCTAACCTTAAATGGGACACCTGGTAACCTATGAGTCACTCCTATGGCAGGCCTTAACAATCCTGAAGGCAGAGTGCTTGGTTCCATGTGAGATGGTGCTCTGGCATGAGCTGAGCCTGTCTGCAGTGGTCGGAACAACTTCCTTCTACTGTTTCCAGATATCGTCATACCATATACTCTTAAGTGCATTATGAACCTCGCGGTTAAATGCTATCTTTGGTTTGGCTTTATCAAAACATGTCGAGTAAGGTGTCATACGAATTGGAATACTAACCCCTCGCCAATTCTGGCGACGGGGTTAGCATTCCACCCTTCTAGAGGGACACGACATGTACAGTACCTGAAACCCGGGTAAAATCAGACATAGCCTCAGCTCCACAAAATGGATGCTGCCACCACAGACACAAGTCTGCCCTCCTGCTGCTGGGAGTCCTTCCAGCTTGGGAGGTGTGGACAAAGGGTTTCCTGCCAGGGGAGGTGCATGCACCACCCCAGACAGGATTTTGTGTATTGGTCAGGTAGGGCTTGAAAGAAACCAGACATGCCTGTGGCTCACAAGGAGCCTCGGTGCATATGCCAGTTCAAACCGGTCCTGGGGCACACCAGTCCCGGGCCTGGGGCGAGCTGGACAAAGGATTGGGGGTGTAACCACCCCCCTTCCTGGTCCCACCCATAGGGAGGGACCTAGCAGGTAGTCCGGCCCCTAGAATCCGAATAAAGGTAGGAGCTGTGTCCTAAGACTTCAGACATCCTGGAATCAACTTGAAACTAAGAAGAAGACGGGAACTTCGACATTCTGCTGCACAGAAGACTGAAGAAAATCTCCCCTGTGGTCAGGGAGTGACCACCTTGCTAACGCAAGCACCATCCAGCGAATCAACGTCTGCTTTGCCGCCGCCTCCCGCCGGAGCCCGAGCCCAGAGACTGACAAGACCTGGACCTCCAGACCTCTCACCGCCCGATCCACAGTCCCTGCAAAGAGGAGACCCGTGGAGGCACCGAGACACGTGGAGCCAGCCATCTTGGAACGACTACGACAAGCTGACCAGTGCAACAACCGAGGCTCCCTCCAAGTTGTGCTTTGGGTCCTGAGAAGCCCAACCCTCGAGCAGCATCTGCACCAAAGGTGAGCCCTCCAGCATCTCCACGATCTGCGTGGGGCCCTTCTGCATTTTGCCACTCGACGCGCCTAACCGGTTGCTGGCCCGCTGGCTAGTGGCCATCTTGGCGACGAAATCTACGACAAACACCGCTGGTCTGGTTGCTCCAGACTGGCCCTTGCTCCCCTCCAAAGGAGCAATCCATCTGACCTTGCTGGTCAGAACCAACAGCTGATTTCCGAATCCTCCTGCAATTGCTTTTGCCAAGGCTTGTTTGCTTCGATCAAGTCGCCGACACCGCCGACAGCGAGAGCCTGCGTGGGACAGCTCGTGAGCCGACTCCTGGACGTCGTCGACCTTCAGGGACCACGTGGCTGCGGAGACAAGCTACCCCTCATCACCTGTTTGCACCCGACATCGCCTGGTACCCACCTGGTGCCACGCTGGTCACTGGCTAGTGACTGTGAACACTGTCCCCTCTGCTCACAGGTCTTCAACATCTCCGATCCACTCTTGGATCCACTGCATCTCTTCCCGACCGACCGCCTGCAGCATCTTTGTCCCAGGCTCAACGGAACAGATAGAAGAAACCCGACGCACTTTGAGTCCTATGCACCCGCTTCCTGTGGGTGAGGTAAAGCTGGTACTCCGGTGCCCATGTGTAGTAATACATCTCTAGTGCCTGTGTTCCAAATCTTAAGTTCCTAGGTCATCCGGAAGATTCCTTTTGCAGTAACTTTGTACTTTTTACGCACCCATTGAAACCTATGGGAGCACGCGTGTGACTATTTGCTCTGCACACGCCACCCGTGGACCTCCTGGTCACTAACTGACGTTAGCTCCTTGTAGGCCCAGCGATTCTAGAGGCCCTAGGCCTTTTCCCTTTCCTGTTCGTGGTACTTATACCACTATTTTAGTATATGGTTCGAGTGGCCACCAGGGCCTATCCATATAAAGTGCAACTTCTGTGTATTCTGTGATAATCTTGTTTGACGATTTGTGCTCCTGTGCTCATAAAGAGACTAGGGGTTACTTTGAGAAATAAATACATATATATTTTGAATATATATCTGTGTGGTGTCCTTTCATTGGTATAAAAGGGGGTTACTATTGGTAAAACAGCTTGCTTAACACGCATCACGAGTTTAGCCTCAAAGACTGCTTAGCCTACGCTACCACTAGGGCAGCTGGTCCGAAAAGGTTGACTTACAACCACACCATAAGGGTTGCTTGGCATGGTACAAGGTGGTCACTAGAACTAGTGAACAGCATATACCAGGCCAACTTCTCACACACACACACAAACACAACCACACACACACACACAACCACACACACACACACAACCACACACACAAACACAACCACACACACACACACAACCACACACACAACCACACACACAACCACACACAACCACACACAACCACACACACAAACACAACCACACACACACACAACCACACACACAACCACACACACAACCACACACAACCACACACACACACAACCACACACACACACAACCACACACACACACAACCACACACACACACACACACAACCACACACACACACACCCACACACACACACTCACACACAACCACACACACACACACACACACAACCACACACACACACACAACCACACACACACACACACAACCACACACACACACACAACCACACACACACACACAACCACACACACAACCACACACACAACCACACACACAACCACACACACAACCACACACACACACACACAACCACACACACAACCACACACACACACACACAACCACACACACACACAACCACACACACAACCACACACACACACAACCACATAACCACACAACCACACAGCCACACACACACAACCACACAACCACACAGCCACACACAACCACACACACACACAACCACACACACACACAGAACCACACACAACCACACACACCACCCACACACCACACACACAACCACACACAACCACACACACACAACCACACACACACAACCACACACAACCACACACACACAACCACACACAACCACACACACACACAACCACACACAACCACACACACACACACAGAACCACACACAACCACACCACACACACACAACCACACACACACAACCACACACACACAACCACACACAACCACACACAACCACACACAACCACACACACACACACAGAACCACACACAACCACACCACACACACAACCACACACAACCACACACACACAACCACACACACACAACCACACACACACACAACCACACACACAACCACACACACACACAACCACACACACAGACACAACCACACACACACACAACCACACACACACACAACCACACACACACACAACCACACACACACACACACAACCACACACACACACAAACAACCACACACACACACAACAACCACACACACACAACCACACACACACACACAACCACACACACACAACCACACACACACAACCACACACACATACAACCACACACACACACACAACCACACACACACACAACCACACACACAACCACACACACACACAACCACACACACAACCACACACACACAACCACACACACACACACAACCACAACCACACAACCACACACACACACACAACCACACACAACCACACACAACCACACACACACACACAGAACCACACACACACCACCCACACACACACACAACCACACACACACACAACCACACACACAACCACACACACACAACCACACACACAACCACACACACACACACAACCACACACACAACCACAACCACACACAACCACACACACAACCACACACACAACCACACACACAACCACACACACACACAACCACACACACAAACACAACCACACACACACACAACCACACACACAACCACACACACAACCACACACACACAACCACACACACACAACCACACACACAACCACACACAACCACACACACACACACACACCACACACACAACCACACACACACAACCACACACACAAACACAACCACACACACACACACACACACAAACACAACCACACACACACACAACCACACACACAACCACACACACACACACAACCACACACACAACCACAACCACACACACACACAACCACACACACAACCACACACACAACCACACACAACCACACACACACACAGCCACACACACACACAACCACACACAAACACAACCACACACACACACAACCACACACACACACACACACAACCACACACACACACACACAACCACACACACACACACAACCACACACACACACACACACAACCACACACACACACACACAACCACACACACACACACAACCACACACACAACCACACACACAACCACACACACAACCACACACACAACCACACACACACACACAACCACACACACAACCACACACACACACACAACCACACACACAACCACACACACACACAACCACACACACACACAACCACATAACCACACAACCACACAGCCACACACACACAACCACACAACCACACAGCCACACACAACCACACACACACACACAACCACACACACACACAGAACCACACACAACCACACACACCACCCACACACCACACACACAACCACACACAACCACACACACACAACCACACACACACAACCACACACAACCACACACACACAACCACACACAACCACACACACACACAACCACACACAACCACACACACACACAGAACCACACACAACCACACCACACACACACAACCACACACACACAACCACACACAACCACACACAACCACACACAACCACACACACACACACAGAACCACACACAACCACACCACACACACAACCACACACAACCACACACACACAACCACACACACACAACCACACACACACACAACCACACACACAACCACACACACACACAACCACACACACAGACACAACCACACACACACACAACCACACACACACACAACCACACACACACACAACCACACACACACACACAACCACACACACACACAACCACACACACACACACAAACAACCACACACACACACAACAACCACACACACACAACCACACACACACACACACACACACAACCACACACACACAACCACACACACACAACCACACACACACACAACCACACACACACACAACCACACACACACACAACCACACACACAACCACACACACACACACACAACCACACACACACAACCACACACACACACACAACCACAACCACACAACCACACACACACACACACAACCACACACAACCACACACAACCACACACACACACAGAACCACACACAACCACACACACACCACCCACACACACACACAACCACACACACACACAACCACACACACAACCACACACACACACACAACCACACACACAACCACACACACACACAACCACACACACAACCATAACCACACAACCACACAACCACACACACAACCACACACAACCACACACACACACAGAACCACACACAACCACACACACCACCCACACACACACACACACACAACCATACACACCACCCACACACACACACACAACCACACACACAAACACAACCACACAAACACACACACAACCACACACACACACAACCACACACACACACAACCACACACACACACAACCACACACACACACAACCACACACACACACACAACCACACACACACACAACCACACACACAACCACACACACACACAACCACACACACAATCACACACACACACACACAACCACACACACACACACAACCACAACCACACAACCACACAACCACACACACAACCACACACACACACACACAGAACCACACACAACCACACACACACCACCCACACACACACACAACCACACACACACAACCACACACACAACCACACACACACACAACCACACACACAACCACACACACACAACCACACACACAACCACAACCACACATCCACACAACCACACACACAACCACACACAACCACACACACACACACACAGAACCACACAGAACCACACACACACAACCACACACACACAACCACACACACACACAACCACACACACAACCACACACACACACAACCACACACACAGACACAACCACACACACACACAACCACACACACACACAACCACACACACACACAACCACACACACACACACACAACCACACACACACACAACCACACACACACACAAACAACCACACACACAACCACACACACAACCACACACACACAACCACACACACACACACACACAACCACACACACACACACACAACCACACACAACCACACACAACCACACACACACACACAGAACCACACACAACCACACACACCACCCACACACCACACACACAACCACACACACACACACAACCACACACACAAACACAACCACACACACACACACAACCACACACACAAACACAACCACACACACAAACACAACCACACACACAACCACACACACAAACACAACCACACACACACACACAACCACACACACAACCACACACACAACCACACACACAACCACAACCACACACAACCACACACACAACCACACACACAACCACACACACAACCACACACACAACCACACACACACACAACCACACACACACACACACACACACAACCACACACACAAACACAACCACACACACACACAACCACACACACAACCACACACACAACCACACACACACAACCACACACACACAACCACACACACAACCACACACACAACAACACACACACACACACACCACACACACAACCACACACACACAACCACACACACAAACACAACCACACACACACACACACACACACACAAACACAACCACACACACACACAACCACACACACAACCACACACACACACACAACCACACACACAACCACACACAACCACACACACAAACACAACCACACACACACACAACCACACACACAACCACACACACAACCACACACAACCACACACACACACAACCACACACACACACAACCACACACACACACAACCACACACACACACAACCACACACACACACACACAACCACACACACACACACAACCACACACACACACACAACCACACACACACACACAACCACACACACACACAACCACACACACACACAACCACACACACAACCACACACACAACCACACACACAACCACACACACACACAACCACATAACCACACAACCACACAGCCACACACACACAACCACACAACCACACAGCCACACACAACCACACACACACACACAACCACACACACACACAGAACCACACACAACCACACACACCACCCACACACCACACACACAACCACACACAACCACACACACACAACCACACACACACAACCACACACAACCACACACACACAACCACACACAACCACACACACACACAACCACACACAACCACACACACACACACAGAACCACACACAACCACATCACACACACACAACCACACACACACAACCACACACAACCACACACAACCACACACAACCACACACACACACAGAACCACACACAACCACACCACACACACAACCACACACAACCACACACACACAACCACACACACACAACCACACACACACACAACCACACACACAACCACACACACACAACCACACACACAGACACAACCACACACACACACAACCACACACACACACAACCACACACACACACAACCACACACACACAACCACACACACACACAACCACACACACACACACAAACAACCACACACACACACAACAACCACACACACAACCACACACACACAACCACACACACACACAACCACACACACACACAACCACACACACACACAACCACACACACAACCACACACACACACAACCACACACACAACCACACACACACAACCACACACACACACACAACCACAACCACACAACCACACACACACACACACAACCACACACAACCACACACAACCACACACACACACACAGAACCACACACAACCACACACACACCACCCACACACACACACAACCACACACACACACAACCACACACACAACCACACACACACACACAACCACACACACAACCACACACACACACACAACCACACACACAACCACAACCACACAACCACACAACCACACACACAACCACACACAACCACACACACACACAGAACCACACACAACCACACACACCACCCACACACACACACACACACACAACCACACACACACACACACAACCACACACACACACAACCACACACACACACAACCACACACACACACAACCACACACACACACAACCACACACACACACAACCACACACACACACAACCACACACACAACCACACACACACACAACCACACACACAACCACACACACACACACAACCACACACACACACACAACCACAACCACACAACCACACAACCACACACACAACCACACACAACCACACACACACACACACAGAACCACACACAACCACACACACACCACCCACACACACACACAACCACACACACACAACCACACACACAACCACACACACAACCACACACACACAACCACACACACAACCACAACCACACAACCACACAACCACACACACAACCACACACAACCACACACACACACACAGAACCACACACAACCACACACACACAACCACACACACACAACCACACACACACACAACCACACACACAACCACACACACACACAACCACACACACAGACACAACCACACACACACACAACCACACACACACACAACCACACACACACACAACCACACACACACACACACACAACCACACACACACACAACCACACACACACACAAACAACCACACACACAACCACACACACAACCACACACACACAACCACACACACACACACACACAACCACACACACACACACACAACCACACACAACCACACACACACACACACAACCACACACAACCACACACACACACACAGAACCACACACAACCACACACACCACCCACACACCACACACACAACCACACACACACACAACCACACACACAAACACAACCACACACACACACACACAACCACACACACAACCACACACACAAACACAACCACACACACACACACAACCACACACACAAACACAACCACACACACACACACAACCACACACACAACCACACACACAACCACACACAACCACACACAACCACACACACAAACACAACCACACACACAACCACAACCACACAACCACACAACCACACACACAACCACACACACACACAACCACACACACACACAACCACACACACACACAACCACACACACACACACACACAACCACACACACATAACCACACACACACACAAACAACCACACACACAACCACACACACAAACACAACCACACACACAAACACAACCACACACACACACAACCACAAACACAACCACACACACACACAACCACACACACAACCACACACACAACCACACACACACAACCACACAACCACACACAACCACACAACCACACACAACCACACTGTGAGAAGTTGGCCTGGTATATGATGCTCACTAGTTAAAGTGATCACCTTGTACCATGCCAAGCAACCCTTATGGTGTGGTTGTAAGTCAACCTTTTCGGACTAGCTGCCCTAGTGGTAGCGTAGGCTAAGCAGTCTTTGAGGCTAAACTCGTGATGCGTGTTAAGCCAGCTGTTTTACCAAATGCAACCCCCTTTTATACCAATGAAAGGACACCACACAGATATATATTCAAAATATATATGTATTTATTTATCAAAGTAACCCCTAGTCTCTTTATGAGCACAGGAGCACAAATCGTCAAACAAGATTATCACAGAATACACAGAAGTTGCACTTTATATGGATAGGCCCTGGTGGCCACTCGAACCATATACTAAAATAGTGGTATAAGTACCACGAACAGAAAAGGGAAAAGGCCTAGGGCCTCTAGAATCGCTGGGCCTACAAGGAGCTAACGTCAGTTAGTGACCAGGAGGTCCACGGGTGGCGTGTGCAGAGCAAATAGTCACACGCGTGCTCCCATAGGTTTCAATGGGTGCGTAAAAAGTACAAAGTTACTGCAAAGGAGATCTTCCGGGTTAACTAGGAACTTAAGATTTGGAACACAGGCACTAGAGATTTATTACTACACTTGGGCACCGGAGTACCAGCTTTACCTCACCCACAGGAAGCAGGTGCATAGGCCTCAAAGTGCGTCGGGTTTCTTCTATCTGTTCCGTTGAGCTTGAAGACAAAGATGCTGCAGGCGGTCGGTCCGGGAGAGATGCAGTGGACCCAAGAGTGGATCGGAGATGTTGAAGACCTGTAAGCAGAGGGGACAGTGTTCACAGTCACTAGCCAGTGACCAGCGTGGCACCAGGTGGGTACCAGGCGATGTCGGGTGCAAACAGGAAGGAAGGTGTAGCTTGACTCTGCAGCCACGTGGTCCCTGAAGGTCGACGACGTCCAGGAGTCGAGTCACGAGCTGTCCCACGCAGGCTCTCGCTGTCGGCGGTGTCGGCGACTTGATCGAAGCAAACAAGCCTTGGCAAAAGCAATTGTTGTAGGCAAGGAGTTTAAGCTGATGGTTCTGACCAGCAAGGTCAGAGGAACGGCTCCTTTGGAGGGGAGCAAGGGCCAGTCTGGAGCAACCAGACCAGCGGTGTTTGTCGTAGATTTCGTCGCCAAGATGGCCACTAGCCAGCGGGCCAGCAACCGGTTAGGCGCGTCGAGTGGCAAAATGCAGAAGGGCCCCACGCAGATCGTGGAGATGCTGGAGGGCTCACCTTTGGTGCAGATGCTGCTCGAGGGTTGGGCTTCTCAGGACCCAAAGCACAACTTGGAGGGAGCCTCGGTTGTTGCACTGGTCAGCTTGTCGTAGTCGTTCCAAGATGGCTGGCTCCACGTGTCTCGGTGCCTCCACGGGTCTCCTCTTTGCAGGGACTGTGGATCGGGCGGTGAGAGGTCTGGAGGTCCAGGTCTTGTCAGTCTCTGGGCTCGGGCTCCGGCGGGAGGCGGCGGCAAAGCAGACGTTGATTCGCTGGATGGTGCTTGCGTTAGCAAGGTGGTCACTCCCTGACCACAGGGGAGATTTTCTTCAGTCTTCTGTGCAGCAGAATGTCGAAGTTCCCGTCTTCTTCTTAGTTTCAAGTTGATTCCAGGATGTCTGAAGTCTTAGGACACAGCTCCTACCTTTAAGCGGATTCTAGGGGCCGGACTACCTGCTAGGTCCCTCCCTATGGGTGGGACCAGGAAGGGGGGTGGTTACACCCCCAATCCTTTGTCCAGCTCGCCCCAGGCCCGGGACTGGTGTGCCCCAGGACCGGTTTGAACTGGCATATGCACCGAGGCTCCTTGTGAGCCACAGGCATGTCTGGTTTCTTTCAAGCCCTACCTGACCAATACACAAAATCCTGTCTGGGGTGGTGCACGCACCTCCCCTGGCAGGAAACCCTTTGTCCACACCTCCCAAGCTGGAAGGACTCCCAGCAGCAGGAGGGCAGACTTGTGTCTGTGGTGGCAGCATCCATTTTGTGGAGCTGAGGCTATGTCTGATTTTACCCGGGTTTCAGGTACTGTACATGTCGTGTCCCTCTAGAAGGGTGGAATGCTAACCCCGTCGCCAGAATTGGCGAGGGGTTAGTATTCCAATTCGTATGACACCTTACTCGACATGTTTTGATAAAGCCAAACCAAAGATAGCATTTAACCGCGAGGTTCATAATGCACTTAAGAGTATATGGTATGACGATATCTGGAAACAGTAGAAGGAAGTTGTTCCGACCACTGCAGACAGGCTCAGCTCATGCCAGAGCACCATCTCACATGGAACCAAGCACTCTGCCTTCAGGATTGTTAAGGCCTGCCATAGGAGTGACTTATAGGTTACCAGGTGTCCCATTTAAGGTTAGGTATAGGTATACTACACCTAAGTAAGAGGTGATTACACCAACTTACCCCAGCTGAGTGATCAGCCAGTTGTGTCAAATCGTTAGGCCAAGCCTGGGGTGGCATAATACATGCTGCAGCCCTTGGCAGGCCTTGGGTACACCAATGCCCTGGGTACCTAGTGTACACTGGTACAGGGGCTGACAGGGTGATCCACTTCCAATTGGTTATGCACCTAGGGTGCATAGTTTTAATTTAGTAGAGAGAACAGCAGGCTGGGGGTCTGATTGGCAGGCCCACAGCCTCAATATGTCAAAAACCAGTGAAGCAAAAAGCAAAAATTTGGGGTGACCATAGGATAGCAGACCCTACTCTCCTACACCCAGGACCGGTTTGAACTGGCATATGCCCCGAGGCTCCTTGTGAGCCACAGGCATGTCTGGTTTCTTTCAAGCCCTACCTGACCAATACACAAAATCCTGTCTGGGGTGGTGCATGCACCTCCCCTGGCAGGAAACCCTTTGTCCACACCTCCCAAGCTGGAAGGACTCCCAGCAGCAGGAGGGCAGACTTGTGTCTGTGGTGGCAGCATCCATTTTGTGGAGCTGAGGCTATGTCTGATTTTACCCGGGTTTCAGGCACTGTACATGTCGTGTCCCTCTAGAAGGGTGGAATGCTAACCCCGTCGCCAGAATTGGCGAGGGGTTAGTATTCCAATTCGTATGACACCTTACTCGACATGTTTTGATAAAGCCAAACCAAAGATAGCATTTAACCGCGAGGTTCATAATGCACTTAAGAGTATATGGTATGACGATATCTGGAAACAGTAGAAGGAAGTTGTTCCGACCACTGCAGACAGGCTCAGCTCATGCCAGAGCACCATCTCACATGGAACCAAGCACTCTGCCTTCAGGATTGTTAAGGCCTGCCATAGGAGTGACTTATAGGTTACCAGGTGTCCCATTTAAGTTTAGGTATAGGTATACTACACCTAAGTAAGAGGTGATTACACCAACTTACCCCAGCTGAGTGATCAGCCAGTTGTGTCAGATTGTTAGGCCAAGCCTGGGGTGGCATAATACATGCTTCAGCCCCTGGCAGGCCTTGGATACACCAATGCCCTGGGTACCTAGTGTACACTGGTACAGGGGCTGACAGGGTGATCCAACCAATTGGGTATGTACCTAGGGTACATGGAGTCCATTTTACAGAGAGAGCAGATAGCCTGAGAGCCTGAATGGCAGGATCTCAGGCCAACTAAGTCGAAAAACCAGCTAGACACTAGGCAAAAATTTGGGGGTAACCATAGTCAGATATCCACCTTCCTACACAACCCCCCCCCAAACGAAGGGAGATAAGGCTGACCTTGACCAGGTAAGCCTATATTGCCCAAGTGGCCATATAAGGAGGAACCAGCACTGGCATGGTTACCCCCTGTCTCATGGTCCACTAAGCAATCCCTCACCCTAAGGGTATCAGAGGGTCTCCACCATAGGGAATCTCTACCTGTGGTGTGTCTTGGCAAAGTAAAAGGCTGGTGTTGAGATGGAGTACTGAAGTGAGTGTCCTCAAAGTGAGGCCTCAGCTTCCTCCAATCATCCTCCACCATGGATGCCTTTCTTTCTTTAACTGAGTTGCACTGTGCTCTCAGGGTCAGCCTCTGGCTACCTAAAGCTGGAGGCTGGGTCCCTTTTGTGGGCTTACTGGAGGGACAGGTCAGGTTTGGGGCCCTAAGGTCCCATGTTTGCCTGTGCCCAACAGAATCCCCCTGGGGGAGGTCCCTAACTACCTGTAAAGGAGATCCCTCAGGAATGTTTTTACCCATCACCTGACTAGGGCTACTAGCCAGGTGTAGGAAGGTGGATATCTGACTATGGTTACCCCCAAATTTTTGCCTAGTGTCTAGCTGGTTTTTCGACTTAGTTGGCCTGAGATCCTGCCATTCAGGATCGCAGCCTGGCTGTTCTCTCTTTAAAATGGACTCCATGTACCCTAGGTACATACCCAATTGGTTGGATCACCCTGTCAGCCCCTGTACCAGTGTACACTAGGTACCCAGGGCATTGGTGTACCCAAGGCCTGCCAGGGGCTGCAGCATGTATTATGCCACCCCAGGCTTGGCCTAACAATCTGACACAACTGGCTGATCACTCAGCTGGGGTAAGTTGGTGTAATCACCTCTTACTTAGGTGTAGTATACCTATACCTAACCTTAAATGGGACACCTGGTAACCTATAAGTCACTCCTATGGCAGGCCTTAACAATCCTGAAGGCAGAGTGCTTGGTTCCATGTGAGATGGTGCTCTGGCATGAGCTGAGCCTGTCTGCAGTGGTCGGAACAACTTCCTTCTACTGTTTCCAGATATCGTCATACCATATACTCTTAAGTGCATTATGAACCTCGCGGTTAAATGCTAACTTTGGTTTGGCTTTATCAAAACATGTCGAGTAAGGTGTCATACGAATTGGAATACTAACCCCTCGCCAATTCTGGCGACGGGGTTAGCATTCCACCCTTCTAGAGGGACACGACATGTACAGTACCTGAAACCCGGGTAAAATCAGACATAGCCTCAGCTCCACGAAATGGATGCTGCCACCACAGACACAAGTCTGCCCTCCTGCTGCTGGGAGTCCTTCCAGCTTGGGAGGTGTGGACAAAGGGTTTCCTGCCAGGGGAGGTGCGAGCACCACCCCAGACAGGATTTTGTGTATTGGTCAGGTAGGGCTTGAAAGAAACCAGACATGCCTGTGGCTCACAAGGAGCCTCGGGGCATATGCCAGTTCAAACCGGTCCTGGGGCACACCAGTCCCGGGCCTGGGGCGAGCTGGACAAAGGATTGGGGGTGTAACCACCCCCCTTCCTGGTCCCACCCATAGGGAGGGACCTAGCAGGTAGTCCGGCCCCTAGAATCCGAATAAAGGTAGGAGCTGTGTCCTAAGACTTCAGACATCCTGGAATCAACTTGAAACTAAGAAGAAGACGGGAACTTCGACGCTCTGCCGCACAGAGGACCGAAGCCAATCTCCCCTGTGGTCAGGGAGTGACCACCTTGCTAACGCAAGCACCATCCAGCGAATCAACGTCTGCTTTGCCGCCGCCTCCCGCCGGAGCCCGAGCCCAGAGACTGACAAGACCTGGACCTCCAGACCTCTCACCGCCCGATCCACAGTCCCTGCAAAGAGGAGACCCGTGGAGGCACCGAGACACGTGGAGCCAGCCATCTTGGAACGACTACGACAAGCTGACAAGTGCAACAACCGAGGCTCCCTCCAAGTTGTGCTTTGGGTCCTGAGAAGCCCAACCCTCGAGCAGCATCTGCACCAAAGGTGAGCCCTCCAGCATCTCCACGATCTGCGTGGGGCCCTTCTGCATTTTGCCACTCGACGCGCCTAACCGGTTGCTGGCCCGCTGGCTAGTGGCCATCTTGGCGACGAAATCTACGACAAACACCGCTGGTCTGGTTGCTCCAGACTGGCCCTTGCTCCCTTCCAAAGGGTCCGTTCCTCTGACCTTGCTGGTCAGAACCATCAGCTCAAACTCCTTGCCTACAACAATTGCTTTTGCCAAGGCTTGTTTGCTTCGATCAAGTCGCCGACACCGCCGACAGCGAGAGCCTGCGTGGGACAGCTCGTGACTCGACTCCTGGACGTCGTCGACCTTCAGGGACCACGTGGCTGCAGAGTCAAGCTACACCTTCCTTCCTGTTTGCACCCGACATCGCCTGGTACCCACCTGGTGCCACGCTGGTCACTGGCTAGTGACTGTGAACACTGTCCCCTCTGCTTACAGGTCTTCAACATCTCCGATCCACTCTTGGGTCCACTGCATCTCTCCCGGACCGACCGCCTGCAGCATCTTTGTCTTCAAGCTCAACGGAACAGATAGAAGAAACCCGACGCACTTTGAGGCCTATGCACCTGCTTCCTGTGGGTGAGGTAAAGCTGGTACTCCGGTGCCCAAGTGTAGTAATACATCTCTAGTGCCTGTGTTCCAAATCTTAAGTTCCTAGTTAACCCGGAAGATCTCCTTTGCAGTAACTTTGTACTTTTTACGCACCCATTGAAACCTATGGGAGCACGCGTGTGACTATTCGCTCTGCACACGCCACCCGTGGACCTCCTGGTCACTAACTGACGTTAGCTCCTTGTAGGCCCAGCGATTCTAGAGGCCTTAGGCCTTTTCCCTTTTCTGTTCGTGGTACTTATACCACTATTTTAGTATATGGTTCGAGTGGCCACCAGGGCCTATCCATATAAAGTGCAACTTCTGTGTATTCTGTGATAATCTTGTTTGACGATTTGTGCTCCTGTGCTCATAAAGAGACTAGGGGTTACTTTGATAAATAAATACATATATATTTTGAATATATATCTGTGTGGTGTCCTTTCATTGGTATAACAGGGGGTTGCATTTGGTAAAACAGCTGGCTTAACACGCTTCACGAGTTTAGCCTCAAAGACTGCTTAGCCTACGCTACCACTAGGGCAGCTAGTCCGAAAAGGTTGACTTACAACCACACCATAAGGGTTGCTTGGCATGGTACAAGGTGATCACTTTAACTAGTGAGCATCATATACCAGGCCAACTTCTCACATTGGTGGCAGCGGTGGGATTTGAGCTTGCTGTGTTTTACCATTGTAATCTCTTGGTTACCAATTGAAAGATCACATAGGTACCTGTAGGTACATATTAAAACAAGATTAGATATACATAAGTTCTACTGAACTTAGTTGTTGTAGAGCAAAGGGAGTAGCACACCCTGACTACAACTACTAGATAGGTTTAGTAGGTAAACCCAAGTGTAGGTAGATTGCAACACATCCACCCACACTTAAGAGCAATGGCCGGGGCAGAGGGGTCCACTGTACCCATCTCTGTTGAGAGTGACCCCCAGAGGGCAACATCCAGCTTTGCTACCCTTAATCAGAATGAGCTCAGGCATTTGGCAACTCTTAGAGGCCTTAAACAGCCCAAGAACCCAAACTCTGCTGAGCTCAGAGAGCTCTTACAGAATGATGAGAATCAGAGAGCACTCAAGAAAGCTTCCCAGTTAGCCCCCTTAGGGACAGGAACAGGAGGCCCCCCTTCTGAAGATGCCACTGAAGTACCCCTTCCCAATAGTCACCCCTTAGATGGGATGCCTACCACAGAGGATGAGAGTGAAAAGGATACTGACAGTAGTGAGGATGAAGGGAGAACTAGCCCAGTGCCAAGTGTTATACTTGGCCCAGCTAAACCAAGGCTATTGGGGACTGACAGTGGGTTCAACCCACTGGATCTCCCCAGTGGACTTAACACAGGGCTGGGAAGGCAAAGGAATCGCTCAGGTGACTCCAATGCTTCCCATGGCTCTAGAGGCTCTCAAGGTCACTCCAGGAGAAGGATGACCACCCCTCAGAGGAGGGAACATGAGGCCAAGATGCAAGAGGCCCAGCTGAGGATCAGGAAGCAGGAGCTAGAAGTAGCCCTGATGGAAGAGAAACTTAGCAAGGCTAGACAGCATAAAGAGAGTGGGTCTATACCCACTGGTGGCAGCATTGTCCCTAAGGACAAAGATAGGGTTTTCGACAATAGAAACCTGTCTAAGGTTGTGCCCCCCTACAAAAGTGGGGATGACATCCACAAGTGGATAACTGCTCTTGAGAGAGCCTGCAAAGTACAGCAGGTTCCTGAAGATCAGTGGGCAGCAATCCTCTGGCTCTCTGTGAGAAGTTGGCCTGGTATATGATGCTCACTAGTTAAAGTGATCACCTTGTACCATGCCAAGCAACCCTTATGGTGTGGTTGTAAGTCAACCTTTTCGGACTAGCTGCCCTAGTGGTAGCGTAGGCTAAGCAGTCTTTGAGGCTAAACTCGTGAAGCGTGTTAAGCAAGCTGTTTTACCAATAGTAACCCCCTTTTATACCAATGAAAGGACACCACACAGATATATATTCAAAATATATATGTATTTATTTCTCAAAGTAACCCCTAGTCTCTTTATGAGCACAGGAGCACAAATCGTCAAACAAGATTATCACAGAATACACAGAAGTTGCACTTTATATGGATAGGCCCTGGTGGCCACTCGAACCATATACTAAAATAGTGGTATAAGTACCACGAACAGAAAAGGGAAAAGGCCTAGGGCCTCTAGAATCGCTGGGCCTACAAGGAGCTAACGTCAGTTAGTGACCAGGAGGTCCACGGGTGGCGTGTGCAGAGCAAATAGTCACACGCGGGCTCCCATAGGTTTCAATGGGTGCGTAAAAAGTACAAAGTTACTGCAAAAGGAATCTTCCGGATGACCTAGGAACTTAAGATTTGGAACACAGGCACTAGAGATGTATTACTACACATGGGCACCGGAGTACCAGCTTTACCTCACCCACAGGAAGCGGGTGCATAGGCCTCAAAGTGCGTCGGGTTTCTTCTATCTGTTCCGTTGAGCCTGGGACAAAGATGCTGCAGGCGGTCGGTCGGGAAGAGATGCAGTGGATCCAAGAGTGGATCGGAGATGTTGAAGACCTGTAAGCAGAGGGGACAGTGTTCACAGTCACTAGCCAGTGACCAGCGTGGCACCAGGTGGGTACCAGGCGATGTCGGGTGCAAACAGGTGATGAGGGGTAGCTTGTCTCCGCAGCCACGTGGTCCCTGAAGGTCGACGACGTCCAGGAGTCGGCTCACGAGCTGTCCCACGCAGGCTCTCGCTGTCGGCGGTGTCGGCGACTTGATCGAAGCAAACAAGCCTTGGCAAAAGCAATTGCAGGAGGATTCGGAAATCAGCTGTTGGTTCTGACCAGCAAGGTCAGAGGGATTGCTCCTTTGGAGGGGAGCAAGGGCCAGTCTGGAGCAACCAGACCAGCGGTGTTTGTCGTAGATTTCGTCGCCAAGATGGCCACTAGCCAGCGGGCCAGCAACCGGTTAGGCGCGTCGAGTGGCAAAATGCAGAAGGGCCCCACGCAGATCGTGGAGATGCTGGAGGGCTCACCTTTGGTGCAGATGCTGCTCGAGGGTTGGGCTTCTCAGGACCCAAAGCACAACTTGGAGGGAGCCTCGGTTGTTGCACTGGTCAGCTTGTCGTAGTCGTTCCAAGATGGCTGGTTCCACGTGTCTCGGTGCCTCCACGGGTCTCCTCTTTTCAGGGACTGTGGATCGGGCGGTGAGAGGTCTGGAGGTCCAGGTCTTGTCAGTCTCTGGGCTCGGGCTCCGGCGGGAGGCGGCGGCAAAGCAGACGGTGATTCGCTGGATGGTGCTTGCGTTAGCAAGGTGGTCACTCCCTGACCACAGGGGAGATTTTCTTCAGTCTTCTGTGCAGCAGAATGTCGAAGTTCCCGTCTTCTTCTTAGTTTCAAGTTGATTCCAGGATGTCTGAAGTCTTAGGACACAGCTCCTACCTTTATTCGGATTCTAGGGGCCGGACTACCTGCTAGGTCCCTCCCTATGGGTGGGACCAGGAAGGGGGGTGGTTACACCCCCAATCCTTTGTCCAGCTCGCCCCAGGCCCGGGACTGGTGTGCCCCAGGACCGGTTTGAACTGGCATATGCACCGAGGCTCCTTGTGAGCCACAGGCATGTCTGGTTTCTTTCAAGCCCTACCTGACCAATACACAAAATCCTGTCTGGGGTGGTGCACGCACCTCCCCTGGCAGGAAACCCTTTGTCCACACCTCCCAAGCTGGAAGGACTCCCAGCAGCAGGAGGGCAGACTTGTGTCTGTGGTGGCAGCATCCATTTTGTGGAGCTGAGGCTATGTCTGATTTTACCCGGGTTTCAGGTACTGTACATGTCGTGTCCCTCTAGAAGGGTGGAATGCTAACCCCGTCGCCAGAATTGGCGAGGGGTTAGTATTCCAATTCGTATGACACCTTACTCGACATGTTTTGATAAAGCCAAACCAAAGATAGCATTTAACCGCGAGGTTCATAATGCACTTAAGAGTATATGGTATGACGATATCTGGAAACAGTAGAAGGAAGTTGTTCCGACCACTGCAGACAGGCTCAGCTCATGCCAGAGCACCATCTCACATGGAACCAAGCACTCTGCCTTCAGGATTGTTAAGGCCTGCCATAGGAGTGACTTATAGGTTACCAGGTGTCCCATTTAAGTTTAGGTATAGGTATACTACACCTAAGTAAGAGGTGATTACACCAACTTACCCCAGCTGAGTGATCAGCCAGTTGTGTCAGATTGTTAGGCCAAGCCTGGGGTGGCATAATACATGCTTCAGCCCCTGGCAGGCCTTGGATATACCAATGCCCTGGGTACCTAGTGTACACTGGTACAGGGGCTGACAGGGTGATCCAACCAATTGGGTATGTACCTAGGGTACATGGAGTCCATTTTACAGAGAGAGCAGATAGCCTGAGAGCCTGAATGGCAGGATCTCAGGCCAACTAAGTCGAAAAACCAGCTAGACACTAGGCAAAAATTTGGGGGTAACCATAGTCAGATATCCACCTTCCTACACAACCCCCCCCCAAACGAAGGGAGATAAGGCTGACCTTGACCAGGTAAGCCTATATTGCCCAAGTGGCCATATAAGGAGGAACCAGCACTGGCATGGTTACCCCCTGTCTCATGGTCCACTAAGCAATCCCTCACACTAAGGGTATCAGAGGGTCTCCACCATAGGGAATCTCTACCTGTGGTGTGTCTTGGCAAAGTAAAAGGCTGGTGTTGAGATGGAGTACTGAAGTGAGTGTCCTCAAAGTGAGGCCTCAGCCTCCTCCAATCATCCTCCACCATGGATGCCTTTCTTTCTTTAACTGAGTTGCACTGTGCTCTCAGGGTCAGCCTCTGGCTACCTAAAGCTGGAGGCTGGGTCCCTTTTGTGGGCTTACTGGAGGGACAGGTCAGGTTTGGGGCCCTAAGGTCCCATGTTTGCCTGTGCCCAACAGAATCCCCCTGGGGGAGGTCCCTAACTACCTGTAAAGGAGATCCCTCAGGAATGTTTTTACCCATCACCTGACTAGGGCTACTAGCCAGGCAATCCTCATTCTTTTGATGGGGGGGTTCTTGTGGACAGGGGCCCTCTGGGGGTCCACTGGCCTCCCTGACCTCTGCAGCCCTGGGCTGACTGAGGCAGGGTAGAGAGAGGCAGGCTACCTGCACCAGACTGGATCCCACCTTGGAAGGGGCCACTGACATCAGAGGCTCTGCCAGGCCAGGCCTGGCTACCTCTGGGGCAGTTCCTTCACAAGGGGTGAGGTCAGATCCCTGAGGAGGCTGACCTTTTCCTAATGTCTGGGGAGAGGGAGACTTTTCTTCCTCCCCACTACTCTCAGTTTGTGTGGAGTGATCCATTGTTTCAGGCTTCACTACACCTATGTCAGTCTGAGTATAGGCTGAGACCATTACAGCCTTGCCAACCTTTTCAGGGGGGCACTCAGTTTGTGTTTGAGCTGTGACTGTCACAGCTCTGCCAGTCCCTACAGGGAAGTCTGTCTGTGCCTGGGCTGTGGCTACCACTGCCCTTCCAACCTTTTCAGGGAGGAAATCTATTTGGACAGGGGTTGTGAATGGCACAACCCCCCTACCCTTTTGTGAAAGGCCTACCATTTTAGAATGGGTGTCTTGTTCAACTCCAGCCCAAGCTGAGAGTTCTAAGTCATTCCCCAGTAAGCAGTCTACAGGCAAGGTTGGGGACACTGCTACCCTTTTAGGGCCAGTGACCCCTCCCCAGCTGAGACATACCTCTGCCATGGGATGACTGTTCTGTTTGCCATCAATGTTAGTCACCTGGTAGGAGAAACCGGGCAAAAGCTGCTCAGAGGGAACTAGCCAATGGGCCACCATTGTGATGCTAGCCCCAGTGTCTCTGTAGGCCTCAGCTTTTGTACCATTGATGTAGGGCTCCTGTCTGTACCTACCCAAAGTGTTGGGACAGGCAGTGAAGTTGGCAAACCCCATGCCACCATCACAGACAAGAGTGGTTGCTGTAGGGGAATTGGCTAAGCCAGGGTCCCCCTGTGTTCCCCAAGTAAACCCACCCAGATTTCTGGGGGCACTCCCACCACCTGGGGGATTACTGCTGACAGTAATAGGTGGTGTGACAGGAGTAATTGGAGGAACAGTTTTGTTTTTAGCCCTTGGGCAACCGCTGTCAGTTTTCCAATGCCCAGGAGTTTTACACTCATGGCAGTAGGGCTTTTTAGCTGTGGTAGAGGAGGGAGCTTGGGACCCGCCACCCTGTGTGGAGTTTTGGGGCCTGTGAGAAGTTGGCCTGGTATATGCTGTTCACTAGTTCTAGTGACCACCTTGTACCATGCCAAGCAACCCTTATGGTGTGGTTGTAAGTCAACCTTTTTGGACTAGCTGCCCTAGTGGTAGCGTAGGCTAAGCAGTCTTTGAGGCTAAACTCGTGATGCGTGTTAAGCCAGCTGTTTTACCAAATGCAACCCCCTTTTATACCAATGAAAGGACACCACACAGATATATATTCAAAATATATATGTATTTATTTCTCAAAGTAACCCCTAGTCTCTTTATGAGCACAGGAGCACAAATCGTCAAACAAGATTATCACAGAATACACAGAAGTTGCACTTTATATGGATAGGCCCTGGTGGCCACTCAAACCATATACTAAAATAGTGGTATAAGTACCACGAACAGAAAAGGGAAAAGGCCTAGGGCCTCTAGAATCGCTGGGCCTACAAGGAGCTAACGTCAGTTAGTGACCAGGAGGTCCACGGGTGGCGTGTGCAGAGCAAATAGTCACACGCGTGCTCCCATAGGTTTCAATGGGTGCGTAAAAAGTACAAAGTTACTGCAAAAGGAATCTTCCGGATGACCTAGGAACTTAAGATTTGGAACACAGGCACTAGAGATGTATTACTACACTTGGGCACAGGTGTGCCAGCTTTACCTCACCCACAGGAAGCGGGTGCATAGGCCTCGAAGTGCGTCGGGTTTCTTCTATCTGTTCCGTGGAGCTTGAAGACAAAGATGCTGCAGGCGGTCGGTCCGGGAGAGATGCAGTGGATCCAAGAGTGGATCGGAGATGTTGAAGACCTGTAAGCAGAGGGGACAGTGTTCACAGTCACTAGCCAGTGACCAGCGTGGCACCAGGTGGGTACCAGGCGATGTCGGGTGCAAACAGGTGATGAGGGGTAGCTTGTCTCCGCAGCCACGTGGTCCCTGAAGGTCGACGACGTCCAGGAGTCGGCTCACGAGCTGTCCCACGCAGGCTCTCGCTGTCGGCGGTGTCGGCGACTTGATCGAAGCAAACAAGCCTTGGCAAAAGCAATTGCAGGAGGATTCGGAAATCAGCTGTTGGTTCTGACCAGCAAGGTCAGAGGGATTGCTCCTTTGGAGGGGAGCAAGGGCCAGTCTGGAGCAACCAGACCAGCGGTGTTTGTCGTAGATTTCGTCGCCAAGATGGCCACTAGCCAGCGGGCCAGCAACCGGTTAGGCGCGTCGAGTGGCAAAATGCAGAAGGGCCCCACGCAGATCGTGGAGATGCTGGAGGGCTCACCTTTGGTGCAGATGCTGCTCGAGGGTTGGGCTTCTCAGGACCCAAAGCACAACTTGGAGGGAGCCTCGGTTGTTGCACTTGTCAGCTTGTCGTAGTCGTTCCAAGATGGCTGGCTCCACGTGTCTCGGTGCCTCCACGGGTCTCCTCTTTGCAGGGACTGTGGATCGGGCGGTGAGAGGTCTGGAGGTCCAGGTCTTGTCAGTCTCTGGGCTCGGGCTCCGGCGGGAGGCGGCGGCAAAGCAGACGTTGATTCGCTGGATGGTGCTTGCGTTAGCAAGGTGGTCACTCCCTGACCACAGGGGAGATTTTCTTCAGTCTTCTGTGCAGCAGAATGTCGAAGTTCCCGTCTTCTTCTTAGTTTCAAGTTGATTCCAGGATGTCTGAAGTCTTTAGGACACAGCTCCTACCTTTAAGCGGATTCTAGGGGCCGGACTACCTGCTAGGTCCCTCCCTATGGGTGGGACCAGGAAGGGGGGTGGTTACACCCCCAATCCTTTGTCCAGCTCGCCCCAGGCCCGGGACTGGTGTGCCCCAGGACCGGTTTGAACTGGCATATGCACCGAGGCTCCTTGTGAGCCACAGGCATGTCTGGTTTCTTTCAAGCCCTACCTGACCAATACACAAAATCCTGTCTGGGGTGGTGCATGCACCTCCCCTGGCAGGAAACCCTTTGTCCACACCTCCCAAGCTGGAAGGACTCCCAGCAGCAGGAGGGCAGACTTGTGTCTGTGGTGGCAGCATCCATTTTGTGGAGCTGAGGCTATGTCTGATTTTACCCGGGTTTCAGGTACTGTACATGTCGTGTCCCTCTAGAAGGGTGGAATGCTAACCCCGTCGCCAGAATTGGCGAGGGGTTAGTATTCCAATTCGTATGACACCTTACTCGACATGTTTTGATAAAGCCAAACCAAAGATAGCATTTAACCGCGAGGTTCATAATGCACTTAAGAGTATATGGTATGACGATATCTGGAAACAGTAGAAGGAAGTTGTTCCGACCACTGCAGACAGGCTCAGCTCATGCCAGAGCACCATCTCACATGGAACCAAGCACTCTGCCTTCAGGATTGTTAAGGCCTGCCATAGGAGTGACTTATAGGTTACCAGGTGTCCCATTTAAGGTTAGGTATAGGTATACTACACCTAAGTAAGAGGTGATTACACCAACTTACCCCAGCTGAGTGATCAGCCAGTTGTGTCAAATCGTTAGGCCAAGCCTGGGGTGGCATAATACATGCTGCAGCCCTTGGCAGGCCTTGGGTACACCAATGCCCTGGGTACCTAGTGTACACTGGTGCAGGGGCTGACAGGGTGATCCACTTCCAATTGGTTATGCACCTAGGGTGCATAGTTTTAATTTAGTAGAGAGAACAGCAGGCTGGGGGTCTGATTGGCAGGCCCACAGCCTCAATATGTCAAAAACCAGTGAAGCAAAAAGCAAAAATTTGGGGTGACCATAGGATAGCAGACCCTACTCTCCTACACAACCCCCCCCCAAACGCTGGGACATTAAACTAGCCTTGACCAGTCTCGTCTTCATGTCCTAAGTGGAAGTACCTGGAGAGACCATCTGCATTCCCATGGTCAGTACCTGGCCGGTGCTCCACTGTAAAGTCCATCCCCTGTAGGGAAATGGACCACCTAAGCAGTTTGGGGTTTTCACCCTTCATCTGATTTAGCCACAAGAGGGGCTTATGGTCGGTCTGAATCTTGAAGTGAGTGCCAAACAAGTATGGCCTCAGCTTCTTCAGGGCCCACACCACAGCAAAGGCCTCCCTCTCAATAGCTGACCAATTCTTCTCTCTGGGGGTCAACCTTCTGCTAATAAAAGCAATGGGTTGGTCTTGACCATCTACATTAAGTTGTGACAGCACAGCTCCCACACCCAACTCAGAAGCATCTGTTTGGACAATAAACTCTTTGGAGTAGTCAGGACTTTTCAGGATAGGTGCAGAGCACATGGCCTCCTTCAGGTCATCAAATGCCTTTTGACAGCTTACTGTCCACTGAACCTTTTTGGGCATCTTCTTGGATGTCAGATCATTAAGAGGAGTCACAATGGACCCATAGTTCTTAACAAACTTCCTGTAATACCCAGTCAAGCCCAAGAAAGCTCGAACTTGAGTCTGGGTGGTTGGAGGGGACCAGTCCTTGATGGATTGTATCTTACTCTCCAGTGGTTGAACTTGGCCTCCACCTACAAGGTGGCCCAAATATACAACCTTACTCTGCCCTATCTGGCACTTAGTAGCCTTGATAGTGAGGCCTGCCCTTTGCAGAGCCTCAAGAGCCTTCTTCAGGTGGATCAGGTGATCCTCCCAGGTGGAACTAAAGACAGCAATGTCATCAAGATATGCTGCACAAAAGTCATCCAACCCAGTAAGGACTTGGTTCACCAGCCTTTGGAAGGTGGCAGGTGCATTCTTCAGACCAAAGGGCATCACCACAAACTGATAATGCCCACCTGGGGTTGAGAATGCTGTTTTGGCCTTAGACTCCTCAGCTAATCTGATTTGCCAATAGCCAGCTGTTAAGTCAAATGTGCTCAAAAACTTTGCAGAAGCTAGTTTGTCTATGAGCTCATCTGCCCTTGGAATAGGGTGTGCATCTGTCCTGGTGACAGCATTGAGTCCTCTGTAATCCACACAGAACCTCATCTCTCTCTTGCCATCTTTGGTGTGAGGTTTGGGGACCAGAACCACTGGGCTAGCCCAGGGGCTCTCTGAGGGTTCAATGACACCTAATTCCAGCATTTTATGTACCTCAGCCTTTATACAGTCCCTGACGTGGTCAGGTTGTCTGTAAAGTTTGTTCTTTACAGGCAGACTGTCACCAGTGTCCACAACATGGGTACACCAGTCAGTTTGACTAGGTATCAAGGAAAACATATGTGAAAATGATTGTAGAACCTGTCTACATTCAGTCTGCTGATGGGCAGTGAGGTTGCCTCCAAGGGTCACTCCTTCAACTGAGCCATCTTCAGGGTTCTGAGACAACAGGTCTGGGAGAGGGTCACTCTCCTCCTCCTGTCCCTCATCTGTAGCCATGAGCAAGCCCATGTCTGCCCTGTCAACATATGCTTTAAGCCTGTTAACATGGAGTACCCTGTGGGGACTCCTGGGAGTTCCTAGGTCCACCAAGTAGGTGACCTCTCCCTTCTTTTCCAGGATTGTATGGGGTCCAGACCATTTGTCTTGGAGTGCTGCTGGGGCCACTGGCTCCAACACCCATACCTTCTGTCCTGGCTGATACTCAACCAAGACAGCCTTTTGGTCATGCCAAGCTTTCTGTAAGGCCTGGCTTGCCTCAAGGTTTTTAGATGCCTTCTCCATATACTCAGCCATCCTGGAGCGGAGACCAAGTACATAGTCCACTATGTCTAGCTTAGGCTTTTTGAGAGGTAACTCCCATCCTTCCTTCACCAAACACAGTGGGCCTCTCACAGGGTGCCCAAACAACAATTCAAAGGGGCTGTAGCCAACTCCTTTTTGTGGGACCTCTCTGTAAGCAAACAGAAGGCAGGGTAGAAGGATATCCCATCTTCGCCTGAGCTTTTCAGGTAATCCTTTGATCATACCCTTTAGGGTCTTGTTGAATCTCTCAACAAGCCCATTGCATTGTGGGTGATAAGGGGTGGTGAACTTGTAGTTGACACCACATTCCTTCCACATAGCTGTCAAGTATCCTGACATAAAGTTGGTACCTCTGTCAGATACTACCTCCTTAGGAAACCCCACTCTGGAGAATACTCCCAGCAGGGCCCTGGCCACAACAGGAGCTGTAGTGGTCCTAAGGGGAATTGCCTCTGGATACCTGGTGGCATGATCCACTACCACCAGTATAAATCTGTGCCCAGATGCAGTGGGAGGATCCATGGGACCCACTATGTCTATTCCCACTCTTTCAAAGGGGACCCCCACCACAGGTAGTGGTATTAGGGGGGCCTTTGTTGTGCCACCTGATTTGCCACTGGCTTGGCAGGTAACACAGGAGCGACAAAACTCCTTTGTATCTTCATTCATATGAGGCCAGTGAAAGTGAGGGACAAGTCTGTCCCAGGTCTTGTTCTGGCCTAGGTGTCCTGCTAAAGGAATATCATGGGCCAAGGTAAGAAGGAAGCCCCTAAATTGCAGAGGTATAACCAACCTCCTGGTTGCACCAGGCTTGGGGTCTCTAGCCTCTGAATAAAGGAGCCCTTCATCCCAATACACTTTATGGGTACCTTGAGCATTCCCAGCAGCCTCAGCAGCAGCCAGCTGTCTGAGGGGTTCAAGAGAGGGACAGGATAACTGAGCCTGCCTCAAGTCAGCCCTTGAAGGTCCCCCTGTCCCCAGAAACTCAACCTGATCAGGTTCAAGCTCTTCAGGGACAGTTCCTTCAGGGTCCTCTAGGTCAGCTTCCTGGGAAGGCTGATCATCACTCTGAGGCAGGGGGGAAGGCACAGCCTTGACCCTCCTGTTCTTCTTCTTGGTAGGTACTTGGTCCATTGTTCCAGGATCCAAGACCTGTGGTTCAGTGAGGCACTTTTTGGCCTGTGACCTGGTCACAGCAAGGACATGTGATGATATACCTAACATCTCTGCATGAGTCCTGTACTCCACTTCTGACCATAGAGAACTCTCTAGGTCATTGCCCAACAAACATTCTACTGGGAGGTCTGCACTAACCACAACCCTTTTGAGGCCAGTTACCCCTCCCCATGAGAAGTTAACAACTGCCACACTGTGTGAAGTAGTGGCATTGCTGGCATTGGTCACCAGGTAGTTCTCACCTGGTATGTACTGTCCAGGATCCACAAAGCCTGGTGTCACCATAGTGACACTGGCACATGTGTCCCTGTAGGCTTGAGCCACTTTGTCATTAATTAAAGGAGTCTGTCTGTACTTGCCCAGGTTACTGGGGCTCACAGTCAGGGACAAATCAATGTCCCCATCACAGATCAAGACTGCCTGTGTAAGGGTTCTGTCTAAGTCAGAATCTCCTTCAGTTCCCATAGTGATTCCCACTACACCCTTTGTCTGGGGACCAACACTGCTAACAGTAGTACTGGGAGCAGGTGCCTTAGGGGCAACAGTGTTGGGGGCTCCACCCTTTTTGCAATCACTAGTCCAGTGAGTTGTATTTTTACAATGATTGCACCAGGGTTTCTTCTGACCTTCTTTCTTCTTCTTGGACTGTTGGGACCCACCCTCCTTAGCAGTAGTTTGGGGCCCTGTTGAAGACTTCTGGTCTTTAGGTTTCTGATCTCCACCCTTTTGGTCTGTTTTCTTCTGATCACCCCCTTGGCCCTGGTTCTGGTTCTTTTGCTTAACCCTGGTTCTGACCCATTTGTCTGCCTTCTTTCCCAATTCTTGGGGAGAGGTCAGATCAGAGTCAACCAAGTGTTGATGCAGTTGCTGGTTTTGACAGTTATTTAAAATCTGTTCTCTCATCATCAAATTATACAATCCTGTAAAATCAGATACCTTACTTCCCAGCAACCAACCCTCCAAAGCCTTAGTGGCACATTCAATGTATTCAGACCAGTCCTGAGTCTGTGTCTTTTGGGTGTCTCTGAACATTAACCTGTACTGCTCAGTGGTTAAGCCTAACCCATCAACTAGAACACTCTTCAGGACTCTGTAGTTTCTGACATCCTCTTCTCTAACAGTGAGGAGTCTGTCTCTGCCTCTTCCTTCAAAGGAGAGCCAGAGGATTGCTGCCCACTGATCTTCAGGAACCTGCTGTACTTTGCAGGCTCTCTCAAGAGCAGTTATCCACTTGTGGATGTCATCCCCACTTTTGTAGGGGGGCACAACCTTAGACAGGTTTCTATTGTCGAAAACCCTATCTTTGTCCTTAGGGACAATGCTGCCACCAGTGGGTATAGACCCACTCTCTTTATGCTGTCTAGCCTTGCTAAGTTTCTCTTCCATCAGGGCTACTTCTAGCTCCTGCTTCCTGATCCTCAGCTGGGCCTCTTGCATCTTGGCCTCATGTTCCCTCCTCTGAGGGGTGGTCATCCTTCTCCTGGAGTGACCTTGAGAGCCTCTAGAGCCATGGGAAGCATTGGAGTCACCTGAGCGATTCCTTTGCCTTCCAAGCCCTGTGTTAAGTCCACTGGGGAGATCCAGTGGGTTGAACCCACTGTCAGTCCCCAATAGCCTTGGTTTAGCTGGGCCAAGTATAATACTTGGCACTGGGCTAGTTCTCCCTTCATCCTCACTACTGTCAGTATCCTTTTCACTCTCATCCTCTGTGGTAGGCATCCCATCTAAGGGGTGACTATTGGGAAGGGGTACTTCAGTGGCATCTTTAGAAGGGGGGCCTCCTGTTCCTGTCCCTAAGGGGGCTAACTGGGAAGCTTTCTTGAGTGCTCTCTGATTCTCATCATTCTGTAAGAGCTCTCTGAGCTCAGCAGAGTTTGGGTTCTTGGGCTGTTTAAGGCCTCTAAGAGTTGCCAAATGCCTGAGCTCATTCTGATTAAGGGTAGCAAAGCTGGATGGTGCCCTCTGGGGGTCACTCTCAACAGAGATGGGTACAGTGGACCCCTCTGCCCCGGCCATTGCTCTTAAGTGTGGGTGGATGTGTTGCAATCTACCTACACTTGGGTTTACCTACTAAACCTATCTAGTAGTTGTAGTCAGGGTGTGCTACTCCCTTTGCTCTACAACAACTAAGTTCAGTAGAACTTAAGTATATCTAATCTTGTTTTATATGTACCTACAGGTACCTATGTGATCTTTCAATTGGTAACCAAGAGATTACAATGGTAAAACACAGCAAGCTCAAATCCAACCGCTGCTCACCAATGTGAGAAGTTGGCCTGGTATATGCTGTTCACTAGTTCTAGTGACCACCTTGTACCATGCCAAGCAACCCTTATGGTGTGGTTGTAAGTCAACCTTTTTGGACTAGCTGCCCTAGTGGTAGCGTAGGCTAAGCAGTCTTTGAGGCTAAACTCGTGATGCGTGTTAAGCCAGCTGTTTTACCAAATGCAACCCCCTTTTATACCAATGAAAGGACACCACACAGATATATATTCAAAATATATATGTATTTATTTCTCAAAGTAACCCCTAGTCTCTTTATGAGCACAGGAGCACAAATCGTCAAACAAGATTATCACAGAATACACAGAAGTTGCACTTTATATGGATAGGCCCTGGTGGCCACTCAAACCATATACTAAAATAGTGGTATAAGTACCACGAACAGAAAAGGGAAAAGGCCTAGGGCCTCTAGAATCGCTGGGCCTACAAGGAGCTAACGTCAGTTAGTGACCAGGAGGTCCACGGGTGGCGTGTGCAGAGCAAATAGTCACACGCGTGCTCCCATAGGTTTCAATGGGTGCGTAAAAAGTACAAAGTTACTGCAAAAGGAATCTTCCGGATGACCTAGGAACTTAAGATTTGGAACACAGGCACTAGAGATGTATTACTACACTTGGGCACAGGTGTGCCAGCTTTACCTCACCCACAGGAAGCGGGTGCATAGGCCTCGAAGTGCGTCGGGTTTCTTCTATCTGTTCCGTGGAGCTTGAAGACAAAGATGCTGCAGGCGGTCGGTCCGGGAGAGATGCAGTGGATCCAAGAGTGGATCGGAGATGTTGAAGACCTGTAAGCAGAGGGGACAGTGTTCACAGTCACTAGCCAGTGACCAGCGTGGCACCAGGTGGGTACCAGGCGATGTCGGGTGCAAACAGGTGATGAGGGGTAGCTTGTCTCCGCAGCCACGTGGTCCCTGAAGGTCGACGACGTCCAGGAGTCGGCTCACGAGCTGTCCCACGCAGGCTCTCGCTGTCGGCGGTGTCGGCGACTTGATCGAAGCAAACAAGCCTTGGCAAAAGCAATTGCAGGAGGATTCGGAAATCAGCTGTTGGTTCTGACCAGCAAGGTCAGAGGGATTGCTCCTTTGGAGGGGAGCAAGGGCCAGTCTGGAGCAACCAGACCAGCGGTGTTTGTCGTAGATTTCGTCGCCAAGATGGCCACTAGCCAGCGGGCCAGCAACCGGTTAGGCGCGTCGAGTGGCAAAATGCAGAAGGGCCCCACGCAGATCGTGGAGATGCTGGAGGGCTCACCTTTGGTGCAGATGCTGCTCGAGGGTTGGGCTTCTCAGGACCCAAAGCACAACTTGGAGGGAGCCTCGGTTGTTGCACTTGTCAGCTTGTCGTAGTCGTTCCAAGATGGCTGGCTCCACGTGTCTCGGTGCCTCCACGGGTCTCCTCTTTGCAGGGACTGTGGATCGGGCGGTGAGAGGTCTGGAGGTCCAGGTCTTGTCAGTCTCTGGGCTCGGGCTCCGGCGGGAGGCGGCGGCAAAGCAGACGTTGATTCGCTGGATGGTGCTTGCGTTAGCAAGGTGGTCACTCCCTGACCACAGGGGAGATTTTCTTCAGTCTTCTGTGCAGCAGAATGTCGAAGTTCCCGTCTTCTTCTTAGTTTCAAGTTGATTCCAGGATGTCTGAAGTCTTTAGGACACAGCTCCTACCTTTAAGCGGATTCTAGGGGCCGGACTACCTGCTAGGTCCCTCCCTATGGGTGGGACCAGGAAGGGGGGTGGTTACACCCCCAATCCTTTGTCCAGCTCGCCCCAGGCCCGGGACTGGTGTGCCCCAGGACCGGTTTGAACTGGCATATGCACCGAGGCTCCTTGTGAGCCACAGGCATGTCTGGTTTCTTTCAAGCCCTACCTGACCAATACACAAAATCCTGTCTGGGGTGGTGCATGCACCTCCCCTGGCAGGAAACCCTTTGTCCACACCTCCCAAGCTGGAAGGACTCCCAGCAGCAGGAGGGCAGACTTGTGTCTGTGGTGGCAGCATCCATTTTGTGGAGCTGAGGCTATGTCTGATTTTACCCGGGTTTCAGGTACTGTACATGTCGTGTCCCTCTAGAAGGGTGGAATGCTAACCCCGTCGCCAGAATTGGCGAGGGGTTAGTATTCCAATTCGTATGACACCTTACTCGACATGTTTTGATAAAGCCAAACCAAAGATAGCATTTAACCGCGAGGTTCATAATGCACTTAAGAGTATATGGTATGACGATATCTGGAAACAGTAGAAGGAAGTTGTTCCGACCACTGCAGACAGGCTCAGCTCATGCCAGAGCACCATCTCACATGGAACCAAGCACTCTGCCTTCAGGATTGTTAAGGCCTGCCATAGGAGTGACTTATAGGTTACCAGGTGTCCCATTTAAGGTTAGGTATAGGTATACTACACCTAAGTAAGAGGTGATTACACCAACTTACCCCAGCTGAGTGATCAGCCAGTTGTGTCAAATCGTTAGGCCAAGCCTGGGGTGGCATAATACATGCTGCAGCCCTTGGCAGGCCTTGGGTACACCAATGCCCTGGGTACCTAGTGTACACTGGTACAGGGGCTGACAGGGTGATCCACTTCCAATTGGTTATGCACCTAGGGTGCATAGTTTTAATTTAGTAGAGAGAACAGCAGGCTGGGGGTCTGATTGGCAGGCCCACAGCCTCAATATGTCAAAAACCAGTGAAGCAAAAAGCAAAAATTTGGGGTGACCATAGGATAGCAGACCCTACTCTCCTACAGGGCCCTGAGGAAGGTTTCTCTTTTTCTTTATCCCCACCCTTCTCTTGAGGCTTGGTGGTATCTTTCTTTTGGTCACCACCCTGGTTTTTAGGCCTGATCCTGGTCCTGACCCATTTATCTGCCCTCTTTCCCAATTCTTGGGGAGAGGTCAAATCTGAGTCTACCAGGTGTTGATGGAGAAGCTGGTTTTGACAATTACTTAAAATCTGCTCTCTCATCATCAAATTGTACAATCCTGTATAATCAGACACCTTACTTCCCAGCAACCAACCCTCCAAAGCCTTAGTTGCACATTCCACATATTCAGACCAGTCCTGAGTCTGTGTCTTCGGGGTGTCTCTGAACATTAACCTGTACTGTTCAGTGGTTAAGCCTAACCCATCAACTAGGACACTCTTCAGGACTCTGTAATTTCTGACATCCTCTTCTCTAACAGTGAGGAGTCTATCTCTGCCTCTCCCCTCAAAGGAGAGCCATAAGATTGCTGCCCACTGGTCTTCAGGAACCTGCTGCACTTTGCAGGCTCTCTCAAGAGCAGTCATCCATTTGTGGATGTCATCCCCACTTTTGTAGGGGGGCACAATCTTGGACAGGTTCCTATTGTCAAAGACCCTATCTTTGTCCCTAGGGACAATGCTGCCACCAGTGGGTATAGACCCACTCTCTCTAGGTTGCCTAGCCTTGTTCAGTTTTTCTTCCATCAGGGCTACTTCTAGCTCCTGCTTCCTGATCCTCAGCTGGGCTTCCTGCATTCTGGCCTCATGTTCCCTCCTCTGAGGGGTGGTCATCCTTCTCCTGGAGTGACCTTGAGAGCCTCTAGAGCCATGGGAAGCATTGGAGTCACCTGAGCGATTCCTTTGCCTTCCCAGCCCTGTGTTAAGTCCACTGGGGAGATCCAGTGGGTTGAACCCACTGTCAGTCCCCAATAGCCTTGGTTTAGCTGGGCCAAGTATAACACTTGGCACTGGGCTAGTTCTCCCTTCATCCTCACTACTGTCAGTATCCTTTTCACTCTCATCCTCTGTGGTAGGCATCCCATCTAAGGGGTGACTATTGGGAAGGGGTACTTCAGTGGCATCTTTAGAAGGGGGGCCTCCTGTTCCTGTCCCTAAGGGGGCTAACTGGGAAGCTTTCTTGAGTGCTCTCTGATTCTCATCATTCTGTAAGAGCTCTCTGAGCTCAGCAGAGTTTGGGTTCTTGGGCTGTTTAAGGCCTCTAAGAGTTGCCAAATGCCTGAGCTCATTCTGATTAAGGGTAGCAAAGCTGGATGGTGCCCTCTGGGGGTCACTCTCAACAGAGATGGGTACAGTGGACCCCTCTGCCCCGGCCATTGCTCTTAAGTGTGGGTGGATGTGTTGCAATCTACCTACACTTGGGTTTACCTACTAAACCTATCTAGTAGTTGTAGTCAGGGTGTGCTACTCCCTTTGCTCTACAACAACTAAGTTCAGTAGAACTTATGTATATCTAATCTTGTTTTATATGTACCTACAGGTACCTATGTGATCTTTCAATTGGTAACCAAGAGATTACAATGGTAAAACACAGCAAGCTCAAATCCAACCGCTGCTCACCAATGTGAGAAGTTGGCCTGGTATATGATGCTCACTAGTTAAAGTGATCACCTTGTACCATGCCAAGCAACCCTTATGGTGTGGTTGTAAGTCAACCTTTTCGGACTAGCTGCCCTAGTGGTAGCGTAGGCTAAGCAGTCTTTGAGGCTAAACTCGTGAAGCGTGTTAAGCAAGCTGTTTTACCAATAGTAACCCCCTTTTATACCAATGAAAGGACACCACACAGATATATATTCAAAATATATATGTATTTATTTCTCAAAGTAACCCCTAGTCTCTTTATGAGCACAGGAGCACAAATCGTCAAACAAGATTATCACAGAATACACAGAAGTTGCACTTTATATGGATAGGCCCTGGTGGCCACTCGAACCATATACTAAAATAGTGGTATAAGTACCACGAACAGAAAAGGGAAAAGGCCTAGGGCCTCTAGAATCGCTGGGCCTACAAGGAGCTAACGTCAGTTAGTGACCAGGAGGTCCACGGGTGGCGTGTGCAGAGCAAATAGTCACACGCGGGCTCCCATAGGTTTCAATGGGTGCGTAAAAAGTACAAAGTTACTGCAAAAGGAATCTTCCGGATGACCTAGGAACTTAAGATTTGGAACACAGGCACTAGAGATGTATTACTACACATGGGCACCGGAGTACCAGCTTTACCTCACCCACAGGAAGCGGGTGCATAGGCCTCAAAGTGCGTCGGGTTTCTTCTATCTGTTCCGTTGAGCCTGGGACAAAGATGCTGCAGGCGGTCGGTCGGGAAGAGATGCAGTGGATCCAAGAGTGGATCGGAGATGTTGAAGACCTGTAAGCAGAGGGGACAGTGTTCACAGTCACTAGCCAGTGACCAGCGTGGCACCAGGTGGGTACCAGGCGATGTCGGGTGCAAACAGGTGATGAGGGGTAGCTTGTCTCCGCAGCCACGTGGTCCCTGAAGGTCGACGACGTCCAGGAGTCGGCTCACGAGCTGTCCCACGCAGGCTCTCGCTGTCGGCGGTGTCGGCGACTTGATCGAAGCAAACAAGCCTTGGCAAAAGCAATTGCAGGAGGATTCGGAAATCAGCTGTTGGTTCTGACCAGCAAGGTCAGAGGGATTGCTCCTTTGGAGGGGAGCAAGGGCCAGTCTGGAGCAACCAGACCAGCGGTGTTTGTCGTAGATTTCGTCGCCAAGATGGCCACTAGCCAGCGGGCCAGCAACCGGTTAGGCGCGTCGAGTGGCAAAATGCAGAAGGGCCCCACGCAGATCGTGGAGATGCTGGAGGGCTCACCTTTGGTGCAGATGCTGCTCGAGGGTTGGGCTTCTCAGGACCCAAAGCACAACTTGGAGGGAGCCTCGGTTGTTGCACTGGTCAGCTTGTCGTAGTCGTTCCAAGATGGCTGGTTCCACGTGTCTCGGTGCCTCCACGGGTCTCCTCTTTTCAGGGACTGTGGATCGGGCGGTGAGAGGTCTGGAGGTCCAGGTCTTGTCAGTCTCTGGGCTCGGGCTCCGGCGGGAGGCGGCGGCAAAGCAGACGGTGATTCGCTGGATGGTGCTTGCGTTAGCAAGGTGGTCACTCCCTGACCACAGGGGAGATTTTCTTCAGTCTTCTGTGCAGCAGAATGTCGAAGTTCCCGTCTTCTTCTTAGTTTCAAGTTGATTCCAGGATGTCTGAAGTCTTAGGACACAGCTCCTACCTTTATTCGGATTCTAGGGGCCGGACTACCTGCTAGGTCCCTCCCTATGGGTGGGACCAGGAAGGGGGGTGGTTACACCCCCAATCCTTTGTCCAGCTCGCCCCAGGCCCGGGACTGGTGTGCCCCAGGACCGGTTTGAACTGGCATATGCACCGAGGCTCCTTGTGAGCCACAGGCATGTCTGGTTTCTTTCAAGCCCTACCTGACCAATACACAAAATCCTGTCTGGGGTGGTGCACGCACCTCCCCTGGCAGGAAACCCTTTGTCCACACCTCCCAAGCTGGAAGGACTCCCAGCAGCAGGAGGGCAGACTTGTGTCTGTGGTGGCAGCATCCATTTTGTGGAGCTGAGGCTATGTCTGATTTTACCCGGGTTTCAGGTACTGTACATGTCGTGTCCCTCTAGAAGGGTGGAATGCTAACCCCGTCGCCAGAATTGGCGAGGGGTTAGTATTCCAATTCGTATGACACCTTACTCGACATGTTTTGATAAAGCCAAACCAAAGATAGCATTTAACCGCGAGGTTCATAATGCACTTAAGAGTATATGGTATGACGATATCTGGAAACAGTAGAAGGAAGTTGTTCCGACCACTGCAGACAGGCTCAGCTCATGCCAGAGCACCATCTCACATGGAACCAAGCACTCTGCCTTCAGGATTGTTAAGGCCTGCCATAGGAGTGACTTATAGGTTACCAGGTGTCCCATTTAAGTTTAGGTATAGGTATACTACACCTAAGTAAGAGGTGATTACACCAACTTACCCCAGCTGAGTGATCAGCCAGTTGTGTCAGATTGTTAGGCCAAGCCTGGGGTGGCATAATACATGCTTCAGCCCCTGGCAGGCCTTGGATATACCAATGCCCTGGGTACCTAGTGTACACTGGTACAGGGGCTGACAGGGTGATCCAACCAATTGGGTATGTACCTAGGGTACATGGAGTCCATTTTACAGAGAGAGCAGATAGCCTGAGAGCCTGAATGGCAGGATCTCAGGCCAACTAAGTCGAAAAACCAGCTAGACACTAGGCAAAAATTTGGGGGTAACCATAGTCAGATATCCACCTTCCTACACTCTCCTTTGAAGGAAGAGGCAGAGACAGACTCCTCACTGTTAGAGAAGAGGATGTCAGAAACTACAGAGTCCTGAAGAGTGTTCTGGTTGATGGGTTAGGCTTAACCACTGAACAGTACAGGTTAATGTTCAGAGATACCCAAAAGACACAGACTCAGGACTGGTCTGAATATGTCGAATGTGCCACTAAGGCTTTGGAGGGTTGGTTGCTGGGAAGTAAGGTATCTGATTATACAGGATTGTACAATTTGATGATGAGAGAATAGATTTTAAGTAACTGTCAAAACCAGCTCCTCCATCAACACCTGGTAGACTCAGATTTGACCTCTCCCCAAGAATTGGGAAAGAGGGCAGATAAATGGGTCAGGACCAGGATCAGGCCTAAGAATCAGGGTGGTGACCAAAAGAAAGATACCACCAAACCTCAAGAGAAGGGAGGGGATAAGGCAAAAGAGAAATCTTCCTCAGGGCCCCAAAACTCCACACAGGGTGGTGGGTCCCAAGCTCCCTCCTCTACCACAGGTAAAAAGCCTTACTGCCATGAGTGTAAAACTCCTGGGCATTGGAAAACTGACAGCAGTTGCCCAAGGGCTACAAACAAAACTGTTCCTCCAATTACTCCTGTCACACCACCTATTACTGTCAGCAGTAATCCCCCAGGTGGTGGGAGTGCCCCCAAAAATTTGGGTGGGTTTACTTGGGGAACACAGGGGGACCCTGGCTTAGCCAATTCCCCTGCAGCAGATACTCTTGTCTGTGATGGTGGCATGGGGTTTGCCAACTTCACTGCCTGTCCCAACACTTTGGGTAGGTACAGACAAGAGCCCTACATCAATGGTACAAAAGCTGAGGCCTACAGAGACACTGGAGCTAGCATCACAATGGTGGCCCATTGGCTAGTTCCCTCTGAGCAGCTTTTGCCTGGTTTCTCCTACCAGGTGACCAACATTGATGGCAAACAGAACAGTCATCCCATGGCAGAGGTATGTCTCAGCTGGGGAGGTGTCACTGGCCCTAAAAGGGTGGCAGTGTCCCCAACCTTGCCTGTAGACTGCTTACTGGGGAATGACTTAGAACTCTCAGCTTGGGCTGGAGTTGAACAAGACACCCATTCTAAAATGGTAGGCCTTTCACAAAAGGGTAGTGGGGTTGTGCCATTCACAACCCCTGTCCAAATAGATTTCCTCCCTGGAAAGGTTGGAAGGGCAGTGGTAGCCACAGCCCAGGCACAGACAGACTTCCCTGTAGAGACTGGCAGAGCTGTGACAGTCACAGCTCAAACACAAACTGAGTGCCTCCCTGAAAAGGTTGGCAAGGCTGTAATGGTCTCAGCCTATACTCAGACTGACATAGGTGTAGTGAAGCCTGAAACTATGGATCACTCCACACAAACAGAGAGTAGTGGGGAGGAAGAAAAGTCTCCCTCTCCCCAGACATTAGGAAAACGCCAGCCTCCTCAGGGAGCTGACCTCACCCCTTGTGAAGGAACTGCCCCAGAGGTAGCCAGGCCTGGCCTGGCAGAGCCTCTGATGTCAGTGGCCCCTTCCAAGGTGGGACCCAGTCTGGTGCAGGTAGCCTGCCTCTCTCTACCCTGCCTCAGTCAGCCCAGGGCTGCAGAGGTCAGGGAGGCCAGTGGACCCCAAGAGGGCCCCTGTCCACAAGAACCCCCCCATCAAAAGAATGAGGATTGCCTGGCTAGTAGCCCTAGTCAGGTGATGGGTAAAAACATTCCTGAGGGATCTCCTTTACAGGTAGTTAGGGACCTCCCCCAGAGGGATTCTGTTGGGTACAGGCAAACATGGGACCTTAGGGCCCCAGACCTGACCTGTCCCTCCAGTAAGCCCACAAAAGGGACCCAGCCTCCAGCTTTAGGTAGCCAGAGGCTGACCCTGAGAGCACAGTGCAACTCAGTTAAGGAAAGAAAGGCATCCATGGTGGAGGATGATTGGAGGAAGCTGAGGCCTCACTTTGAGGACACTCACTTCAGTACTCCATCTCAACACCAGCCTTTTACTTTGCCAAGACACACCAAAGGTAGAGATTCCCTATGGTGGAGACCCTCTGATACCCTTAGGGTGAGGGATTGCTTAGTGGACCATGAGACAGGGGGTAACCATGCCAGTGCTGGTTCCTCCTTATATGGCCACTTAGGCAATATAGGCTTACCTGGTCAAGGTCAGCCTTATCTCCCTTCGTTTGGGGGGGGGTTGTGTAGGAAGGTGGATATCTGACTATGGTTACCCCCAAATTTTTGCCTAGTGTCTAGCTGGTTTTTCGACTTAGTTGGCCTGAGATCCTGCCATTCAGGATCTCAGCCTGGCTGTTCTCTCTTTAAAATGGACTCCATGTACCCTAGGTACATACCCAATTGGTTGGATCACCCTGTCAGCCCCTGTACCAGTGTACACTAGGTACCCAGGGCATTGGTGTACCCAAGGCCTGCCAGGGGCTGCAGCATGTATTATGCCACCCCAGGCTTGGCCTAACAATCTGACACAACTGGCTGATCACTCAGCTGGGGTAAGTTGGTGTAATCACCTCTTACTTAGGTGTAGTATACCTATACCTAACCTTAAATGGGACACCTGGTAACCTATAAGTCACTCCTATGGCAGGCCTTAACAATCCTGAAGGCAGAGTGCTTGGTTCCATGTGAGATGGTGCTCTGGCATGAGCTGAGCCTGTCTGCAGTGGTCGGAACAACTTCCTTCTACTGTTTCCAGATATCGTCATACCATATACTCTTAAGTGCATTATGAACCTCGCGGTTAAATGCTAACTTTGGTTTGGCTTTATCAAAACATGTCGAGTAAGGTGTCATATGAATTGGAATACTAACCCCTCGCCAATTCTGGCGACGGGGTTAGCATTCCACCCTTCTAGAGGGACACGACATGTACAGTACCTGAAACCCGGGTAAAATCAGACATAGCCTCAGCTCCACGAAATGGATGCTGCCACCACAGACACAAGTCTGCCCTCCTGCTGCTGGGAGTCCTTCCAGCTTGGGAGGTGTGGACAAAGGGTTTCCTGCCAGGGGAGGTGCGAGCACCACCCCAGACAGGATTTTGTGTATTGGTCAGGTAGGGCTTGAAAGAAACCAGACATGCCTGTGGCTCACAAGGAGCCTCGGGGCATATGCCAGTTCAAACCGGTCCTGGGGCACACCAGTCCCGGGCCTGGGGCGAGCTGGACAAAGGATTGGGGGTGTAACCACCCCCCTTCCTGGTCCCACCCATAGGGAGGGACCTAGCAGGTAGTCCGGCCCCTAGAATCCGAATAAAGGTAGGAGCTGTGTCCTAAGACTTCAGACATCCTGGAATCAACTTGAAACTAAGAAGAAGACGGGAACTTCGACGCTCTGCCGCACAGAGGACTGAAGCCAATCTCCCCTGTGGTCAGGGAGTGACCACCTTGCTAACGCAAGCACCATCCAGCGAATCAACGTCTGCTTTGCCGCCGCCTCCCGCCGGAGCCCGAGCCCAGAGACTGACAAGACCTGGACCTCCAGACCTCTCACCGCCCGATCCACAGTCCCTGCAAAGAGGAGACCCGTGGAGGCACCGAGACACGTGGAGCCAGCCATCTTGGAACGACTACGACAAGCTGACAAGTGCAACAACCGAGGCTCCCTCCAAGTTGTGCTTTGGGTCCTGAGAAGCCCAACCCTCGAGCAGCATCTGCACCAAAGGTGAGCCCTCCAGCATCTCCACGATCTGCGTGGGGCCCTTCTGCATTTTGCCACTCGACGCGCCTAACCGGTTGCTGGCCCGCTGGCTAGTGGCCATCTTGGCGACGAAATCTACGACAAACACCACTGGTCTGGTTGCTCCAGACTGGCCCTTGCTCCCCTCCAAAGGAGCCGTTCCTCTGACCTTGCTGGTCAGAACCATCAGCTCAAACTCCTTGCCTACAACAATTGCTTTTGCCAAGGCTTGTTTGCTTCGATCAAGTCGCCGACACCGCCGACAGCGAGAGCCTGCGTGGGACAGCTCGTGACTCGACTCCTGGACGTCGTCGACCTTCAGGGACCACGTGGCTGCAGAGTCAAGCTACACCTTCCTTCCTGTTTGCACCCGACATCGCCTGGTACCCACCTGGTGCCACGCTGGTCACTGGCTAGTGACTGTGAACACTGTCCCCTCTGCTTACAGGTCTTCAACATCTCCGATCCACTCTTGGGTCCACTGCATCTCTCCCGGACCGACCGCCTGCAGCATCTTTGTCTTCAAGCTCAACGGAACAGATAGAAGAAACCCGACGCACTTTGAGGCCTATGCACCTGCTTCCTGTGGGTGAGGTAAAGCTGGTACTCCGGTGCCCAAGTGTAGTAATACATCTCTAGTGCCTGTGTTCCAAATCTTAAGTTCCTAGTTAACCCGGAAGATCTCCTTTGCAGTAACTTTGTACTTTTTACGCACCCATTGAAACCTATGGGAGCACGCGTGTGACTATTCGCTCTGCACACGCCACCCGTGGACCTCCTGGTCACTAACTGACGTTAGCTCCTTGTAGGCCCAGCGATTCTAGAGGCCTTAGGCCTTTTCCCTTTTCTGTTCGTGGTACTTATACCACTATTTTAGTATATGGTTCGAGTGGCCACCAGGGCCTATCAAAATAAAGTGCAACTTCTGTGTATTCTGTGATAATCTTGTTTGACGATTTGTGCTCCTGTGCTCATAAAGAGACTAGGGGTTACTTTGATAAATAAATACATATATATTTTGAATATATATCTGTGTGGTGTCCTTTCATTGGTATAAAAGGGGGTTGCATTTGGTAAAACAGCTGGCTTAACACGCTTCACGAGTTTAGCCTCAAAGACTGCTTAGCCTACGCTACCACTAGGGCAGCTAGTCCGAAAAGGTTGACTTACAACCACACCATAAGGGTTGCTTGGCATGGTACAAGGTGATCACTTTAACTAGTGAGCATCATATACCAGGCCAACTTCTCACACCAGGCAATCCTCATTCTTTTGATGGGGGGGTTCTTGTGGACAGGGGCCCTCTGGGGGTCCACTGGCCTCCCTGACCTCTGCAGCCCTGGGCTGACTGAGGCAGGGTAGAGAGAGGCAGGCTACCTGCACCAGACTGGATCCCACCTTGGAAGGGGCCACTGACATCAGAGGCTCTGCCAGGCCAGGCCTGGCTACCTCTGGGGCAGTTCCTTCACAAGGGGTGAGGTCAGATCCCTGAGGAGGCTGACCTTTTCCTAATGTCTGGGGAGAGGGAGACTTTTCTTCCTCCCTGTGAGAAGTTGGCCTGGTATATGATGCTCACTAGTTAAAGTGATCACCTTGTACCATGCCAAGCAACCCTTATGGTGTGGTTGTAAGTCAACCTTTTTGGACTAGCTGCCCTAGTGGTAGCGTAGGCTAAGCAGTCTTTGAGGCTAAACTCGTGAAGCGTGTTAAGCAAGCTGTTTTACCAATAGTAACCCCCTTTTATACCAATGAAAGGACACCACACAGATATATATTCAAAATATATATATATTTATTTCTCAAAGTAACCCCTAGTCTCTTTATGAGCACAGGAGCACAAATCGTCAAACAAGATTATCACAGAATACACAGAAGTTGCACTTTATATGGATAGGCCCTGGTGGCCACTCGAACCATATACTAAAATAGTGGTATAAGTACCACGAACAGAAAAGGGAAAAGGCCTAGGGCCTCTAGAATCGCTGGGCCTACAAGGAGCTAACGTCAGTTAGTGACCAGGAGGTCCACGGGTGGCGTGTGCAGAGCAAATAGTCACACGCGGGCTCCCATAGGTTTCAATGGGTGCGTAAAAAGTACAAAGTTACTGCAAAAGGAATCTTCCGGATGACCTAGGAACTTAAGATTTGGAACACAGGCACTAGAGATGTAATACTACACTTGGGCACAGGTGTGCCAGCTTTACCTCACCCACAGGAAGCGGGTGCATAGGCCTCGAAGTGCGTCGGGTTTCTTCTATCTGTTCCGTGGGGCCTGTAGACAAAAGTGCTGCAGGCGGTCGGTCGGGAAGAGATGCAGTGGATCCAAGAGTGGATCGGAGATGTTGAAGACCTGTAAGCAGAGGGGACAGTGTTCACAGTCACTAGCCAGTGACCAGCGTGGCACCAGGTGGGTACCAGGCGATGTCGGGTGCAAACAGGTGATGAGGGGTAGCTTGTCTCCGCAGCCACGTGGTCCCTGAAGGTCGACGACGTCCAGGAGTCGGCTCACGAGCTGTCCCACGCAGGCTCTCGCTGTCGGCGGTGTCGGCGACTTGATCGAAGCAAACAAGCCTTGGCAAAAGCAATTGTACAAGGATTCGGAAATCAGCTGTTGGTTCTGACCAGCAAGGTCAGAGGGATTGCTCCTTTGGAGGGGAGCAAGGGCCAGTCTGGAGCAACCAGACCAGTGGTGTTTGTCGTAGATTTCGTCGCCAAGATGGCCACTAGCCAGCGGGCCAGCAACCGGTTAGGCGCGTCGAGTGGCAAAATGCAGAAGGGCCCCACGCAGATCGTGGAGATGCTGGAGGGCTCACCTTTGGTGCAGATGCTGCTCGAGGGTTGGGCTTCTCAGGACCCAAAGCACAACTTGGAGGGAGCCTCGGTTGTTGCACTTGTCAGCTTGTCGTAGTCGTTCCAAGATGGCTGGCTCCACGGGTCTCGGTGCCTCCACGGGTCTCTTCTTTGCAGGGACTGTGGATCGGGCGGTGAGAGGTCTGGAGGTCCAGGTCTTGTCAGTCTCTGGGCTCGGGCTCCGGCGGGAGGCGGCGGCAAAGCAGACGGTGATTCGCTGGATGGTGCTTGCGTTAGCAAGGTGGTCACTCCCTGACCACAGGGGAGATTTTCTTCAGTCTTCTGTGCAGCAGAATGTCGAAGTTCCCGTCTTCTTCTTAGTTTCAAGTTGATTCCAGGATGTCTGAAGTCTTAGGACACAGCTCCTACCTTTATTCGGATTCTAGGGGCCGGACTACCTGCTAGGTCCCTCCCTATGGGTGGGACCAGGAAGGGGGGTGGTTACACCCCCAATCCTTTGTCCAGCTCGCCCCAGGCCCGGGACTGGTGTGCCCCAGGACCGGTTTGAACTGGCATATGCACCGAGGCTCCTTGTGAGCCACAGGCATGTCTGGTTTCTTTCAAGCCCTACCTGACCAATACACAAAATCCTGTCTGGGGTGGTGCACGCACCTCCCCTGGCAGGAAACCCTTTGTCCACACCTCCCAAGCTGGAAGGACTCCCAGCAGCAGGAGGGCAGACTTGTGTCTGTGGTGGCAGCATCCATTTTGTGGAGCTGAGGCTATGTCTGATTTTACCCGGGTTTCAGGTACTGTACATGTCGTGTCCCTCTAGAAGGGTGGAATGCTAACCCCGTCGCCAGAATTGGCGAGGGGTTAGTATTCCAATTCGTATGACACCTTACTCGACATGTTTTGATAAAGCCAAACCAAAGATAGCATTTAACCGCGAGGTTCATAATGCACTTAAGAGTATATGGTATGACGATATCTGGAAACAGTAGAAGGAAGTTGTTCCGACCACTGCAGACAGGCTCAGCTCATGCCAGAGCACCATCTCACATGGAACCAAGCACTCTGCCTTCAGGATTGTTAAGGCCTGCCATAGGAGTGACTTATAGGTTACCAGGTGTCCCATTTAAGTTTAGGTATAGGTATACTACACCTAAGTAAGAGGTGATTACACCAACTTACCCCAGCTGAGTGATCAGCCAGTTGTGTCAGATTGTTAGGCCAAGCCTGGGGTGGCATAATACATGCTTCAGCCCCTGGCAGGCCTTGGATACACCAATGCCCTGGGTACCTAGTGTACACTGGTACAGGGGCTGACAGGGTGATCCAACCAATTGGGTATGTACCTAGGGTACATGGAGTCCATTTTACAGAGAGAGCAGATAGCCTGAGAGCCTGAATGGCAGGATCTCAGGCCAACTAAGTCGAAAAACCAGCTAGACACTAGGCAAAAATTTGGGGGTAACCATAGTCAGATATCCACCTTCCTACACAACCCCCCCCCAAACGAAGGGAGATAAGGCTGACCTTGACCAGGTAAGCCTATATTGCCCAAGTGGCCATATAAGGAGGAACCAGCACTGGCATGGTTACCCCCTGTCTCATGGTCCACTAAGCAATCCCTCACCCTAAGGGTATCAGAGGGTCTCCACCATAGGGAATCTCTACCTGTGGTGTGTCTTGGCAAAGTAAAAGGCTGGTGTTGAGATGGAGTACTGAAGTGAGTGTCCTCAAAGTGAGGCCTCAGCTTCCTCCAATCATCCTCCACCATGGATGCCTTTCTTCCTTTAACTGAGTTGCACTGTGCTCTCAGGGTCAGCCTCTGGCTACCTAAAGCTGGAGGCTGGGTCCCTTTTGTGGGCTTACTGGAGGGACAGGTCAGGTTTGGGGCCCTAAGGTCCCATGTTTGCCTGTGCCCAACAGAATCCCCCTGGGGGAGGTCCCTAACTACCTGTAAAGGAGATCCCTCAGGAATGTTTTTACCCATCACCTGACTAGGGCTACTAGCCAGGCAATCCTCATTCTTTTGATGGGGGGGTTCTTGTGGACAGGGGCCCTCTGGGGGTCCACTGGCCTCCCTGACCTCTGCAGCCCTGGGCTGACTGAGGCAGGGTAGAGAGAGGCAGGCTACCTGCACCAGACTGGATCCTACCTTGGAAGGGGCCACTGACATCAGAGGCTCTGCCAGGCCAGGCCTGGCTACCTCTGGGGCAGTTCCTTCACAAGGGGTGAGGTCAGATCCCTGAGGAGGCTGACCTTTTCCTAATGTCTGGGGAGAGGGAGACTTTTCTTCCTCCCCACTACTCTCAGTTTGTGTGGAGTGATCCATTGTTTCAGGCTTCACTACACCTATGTCAGTCTGAGTATAGGCTGAGACCATTACAGCCTTGCCAACCTTTTCAGGGGGGCACTCAGTTTGTGTTTGAGCTGTGACTGTCACAGCTCTGCCAGTCCCTACAGGGAAGTCTGTCTGTGCCTGGGCTGTGGCTACCACTGCCCTTCCAACCTTTTCAGGGAGGAAATCTATTTGGACAGGGGTTGTGAATGGCACAACCCCCCTACCCTTTTGTGAAAGGCCTACCATTTTAGAATGGGTGTCTTGTTCAACTCCAGCCCAAGCTGAGAGTTCTAAGTCATTCCCCAGTAAGCAGTCTACAGGCAAGGTTGGGGACACTGCTACCCTTTTAGGGCCAGTGACCCCTCCCCAGCTGAGACATACCTCTGCCATGGGATGACTGTTCTGTTTGCCATCAATGTTAGTCACCTGGTAGGAGAAACCGGGCAAAAGCTGCTCAGAGGGAACTAGCCAATGGGCCACCATTGTGATGCTAGCCCCAGTGTCTCTGTAGGCCTCAGCTTTTGTACCATTGATGTAGGGCTCCTGTCTGTACCTACCCAAAGTGTTGGGACAGGCAGTGAAGTTGGCAAACCCCATGCCACCATCACAGACAAGAGTGGTTGCTGTAGGGGAATTGGCTAAGCCAGGGTCCCCCTGTGTTCCCCAAGTAAACCCACCCAGATTTCTGGGGGCACTCCCACCACCTGGGGGATTACTGCTGACAGTAATAGGTGGTGTGACAGGAGTAATTGGAGGAACAGTTTTGTTTTTAGCCCTTGGGCAACCGCTGTCAGTTTTCCAATGCCCAGGAGTTTTACACTCATGGCAGTAGGGCTTTTTAGCTGTGGTAGAGGAGGGAGCTTGGGACCCACCACCCTGTGTGGAGTTTTGGGGCCCTGAGGAAGGTTTCTCTTTTTCTTTATCCCCACCCTTCTCTTGAGGCTTGGTGGTATCTTTCTTTTGGTCACCACCCTGGTTTTTAGGCCTGATCCTGGTCCTGACCCATTTATCTGCCCTCTTTCCCAATTCTTGGGGAGAGGTCAAATCTGAGTCTATCAGGTGTTGATGGAGAAGCTGGTTTTGACAATTACTTAAAATCTGCTCTCTCATCATCAAATTGTACAATCCTGTATAATCAGACACCTTACTTCCCAGCAACCAACCCTCCAAAGCCTTAGTGGCACATTCCACATATTCAGACCAGTCCTGAGTCTGTGTCTTCTGGGTGTCTCTGAACATTAACCTGTACTGTTCAGTGGTTAAGCCTAACCCATCAACTAGGACACTCTTCAGGACTCTGTAATTTCTGACATCCTCTTCTCTAACAGTGAGGAGTCTATCTCTGCCTCTCCCCTCAAAGGAGAGCCATAAGATTGCTGCCCACTGGTCTTCAGGAACCTGCTGCACTTTGCAGGCTCTCTCAAGAGCAGTCATCCATTTGTGGATGTCATCCCCACTTTTGTAGGGGGGCACAATCTTGGACAGGTTCCTATTGTCAAAGACCCTATCTTTGTCCCTAGGGACATTGCTGCCACCAGTGGGTATAGACCCACTCTCTCTATGCTGCCTAGCCTTGCTCAGTTTTTCTTCCATCAGGGCTACTTCTAGCTCCTGCTTCCTGATCCTCAGCTGAGCCTCTTGCATCTTGGCCTCATGTTCCCTCCTCTGAGGGGTGGTCATCCTTCTCCTGGAGTGACCTTGAGAGCCTCTAGAGCCATGGGAAGCATTGGAGTCACCTGAGCGATTCCTTTGCCTTCCAAGCCCTGTGTTAAGTCCACTGGGGAGATCCAGTGGGTTGAACCCACTGTCAGTCCCCAATAGCCTTGGTTTAGCTGGGCCAAGTATAATACTTGGCACTGGGCTAGTTCTCCCTTCATCCTCACTACTGTCAGTATCCTTTTCACTCTCATCCTCTGTGGTAGGCATCCCATCTAAGGGGTGACTATTGGGAAGGGGTACTTCAGTGGCATCTTCAGAAGGGGGGCCTCCTGTTCCTGACCCTAAGGGGGCTAACTGGGAAGCTTTCTTGAGTGCTCTCTGATTCTCATCATTCTGTAAGAGCTCTCTGAGCTCAGCAGAGTTTGGGTTCTTGGGCTGTTTAAGGCCTCTAAGAGTTGCCAAATGCCTGAGCTCATTCTGATTAAGGGTAGCAAAGCTGGATGGTGCCCTCTGGGGGTCACTCTCAACAGAGATGGGTACAGTGGACCCCTCTGCCCCGGCCATTGCTCTTAAGTGTGGGTGGATGTGTTGCAATCTACCTACACTTGGGTTTACCTACTAAACCTATCTAGTAGTTGTAGTCAGGGTGTGCTACTCCCTTTGCTCTACAACAACTAAGTTCAGTAGAACTTAAGTATATCTAATCTTGTTTTATATGTACCTACAGGTACCTATGTGATCTTTCAATTGGTAACCAAGAGATTACAATGGTAAAACACAGCAAGCTCAAATCCAACCGCTGCTCACCAATGTGAGAAGTTGGCCTGGTATATGATGCTCACTAGTTAAAGTGATCACCTTGTACCATGCCAAGCAACCCTTATGGTGTGGTTGTAAGTCAACCTTTTTGGACTAGCTGCCCTAGTGGTAGCGTAGGCTAAGCAGTCTTTGAGGCTAAACTCGTGAAGCGTGTTAAGCAAGCTGTTTTACCAATAGTAACCCCCTTTTATACCAATGAAAGGACACCACACAGATATATATTCAAAATATATATATATTTATTTCTCAAAGTAACCCCTAGTCTCTTTATGAGCACAGGAGCACAAATCGTCAAACAAGATTATCACAGAATACACAGAAGTTGCACTTTATATGGATAGGCCCTGGTGGCCACTCGAACCATATACTAAAATAGTGGTATAAGTACCACGAACAGAAAAGGGAAAAGGCCTAGGGCCTCTAGAATCGCTGGGCCTACAAGGAGCTAACGTCAGTTAGTGACCAGGAGGTCCACGGGTGGCGTGTGCAGAGCAAATAGTCACACGCGGGCTCCCATAGGTTTCAATGGGTGCGTAAAAAGTACAAAGTTACTGCAAAAGGAATCTTCCGGATGACCTAGGAACTTAAGATTTGGAACACAGGCACTAGAGATGTAATACTACACTTGGGCACAGGTGTGCCAGCTTTACCTCACCCACAGGAAGCGGGTGCATAGGCCTCGAAGTGCGTCGGGTTTCTTCTATCTGTTCCGTGGGGCCTGTAGACAAAAGTGCTGCAGGCGGTCGGTCGGGAAGAGATGCAGTGGATCCAAGAGTGGATCGGAGATGTTGAAGACCTGTAAGCAGAGGGGACAGTGTTCACAGTCACTAGCCAGTGACCAGCGTGGCACCAGGTGGGTACCAGGCGATGTCGGGTGCAAACAGGTGATGAGGGGTAGCTTGTCTCCGCAGCCACGTGGTCCCTGAAGGTCGACGACGTCCAGGAGTCGGCTCACGAGCTGTCCCACGCAGGCTCTCGCTGTCGGCGGTGTCGGCGACTTGATCGAAGCAAACAAGCCTTGGCAAAAGCAATTGTACAAGGATTCGGAAATCAGCTGTTGGTTCTGACCAGCAAGGTCAGAGGGATTGCTCCTTTGGAGGGGAGCAAGGGCCAGTCTGGAGCAACCAGACCAGCGGTGTTTGTCGTAGATTTCGTCGCCAAGATGGCCACTAGCCAGCGGGCCAGCAACCGGTTAGGCGCGTCGAGTGGCAAAATGCAGAAGGGCCCCACGCAGATCGTGGAGATGCTGGAGGGCTCACCTTTGGTGCAGATGCTGCTCGAGGGTTGGGCTTCTCAGGACCCAAAGCACAACTTGGAGGGAGCCTCGGTTGTTGCACTTGTCAGCTTGTCGTAGTCGTTCCAAGATGGCTGGCTCCACGGGTCTCGGTGCCTCCACGGGTCTCTTCTTTGCAGGGACTGTGGATCGGGCGGTGAGAGGTCTGGAGGTCCAGGTCTTGTCAGTCTCTGGGCTCGGGCTCCGGCGGGAGGCGGCGGCAAAGCAGACGGTGATTCGCTGGATGGTGCTTGCGTTAGCAAGGTGGTCACTCCCTGACCACAGGGGAGATTTTCTTCAGTCTTCTGTGCAGCAGAATGTCGAAGTTCCCGTCTTCTTCTTAGTTTCAAGTTGATTCCAGGATGTCTGAAGTCTTAGGACACAGCTCCTACCTTTATTCGGATTCTAGGGGCCGGACTACCTGCTAGGTCCCTCCCTATGGGTGGGACCAGGAAGGGGGGTGGTTACACCCCCAATCCTTTGTCCAGCTCGCCCCAGGCCCGGGACTGGTGTGCCCCAGGACCGGTTTGAACTGGCATATGCACCGAGGCTCCTTGTGAGCCACAGGCATGTCTGGTTTCTTTCAAGCCCTACCTGACCAATACACAAAATCCTGTCTGGGGTGGTGCACGCACCTCCCCTGGCAGGAAACCCTTTGTCCACACCTCCCAAGCTGGAAGGACTCCCAGCAGCAGGAGGGCAGACTTGTGTCTGTGGTGGCAGCATCCATTTTGTGGAGCTGAGGCTATGTCTGATTTTACCCGGGTTTCAGGTACTGTACATGTCGTGTCCCTCTAGAAGGGTGGAATGCTAACCCCGTCGCCAGAATTGGCGAGGGGTTAGTATTCCAATTCGTATGACACCTTACTCGACATGTTTTGATAAAGCCAAACCAAAGATAGCATTTAACCGCGAGGTTCATAATGCACTTAAGAGTATATGGTATGACGATATCTGGAAACAGTAGAAGGAAGTTGTTCCGACCACTGCAGACAGGCTCAGCTCATGCCAGAGCACCATCTCACATGGAACCAAGCACTCTGCCTTCAGGATTGTTAAGGCCTGCCATAGGAGTGACTTATAGGTTACCAGGTGTCCCATTTAAGTTTAGGTATAGGTATACTACACCTAAGTAAGAGGTGATTACACCAACTTACCCCAGCTGAGTGATCAGCCAGTTGTGTCAGATTGTTAGGCCAAGCCTGGGGTGGCATAATACATGCTTCAGCCCCTGGCAGGCCTTGGATACACCAATGCCCTGGGTACCTAGTGTACACTGGTACAGGGGCTGACAGGGTGATCCAACCAATTGGGTATGTACCTAGGGTACATGGAGTCCATTTTACAGAGAGAGCAGATAGCCTGAGAGCCTGAATGGCAGGATCTCAGGCCAACTAAGTCGAAAAACCAGCTAGACACTAGGCAAAAATTTGGGGGTAACCATAGTCAGATATCCACCTTCCTACACTCCCCACTACTCTCAGTTTGTGTGGAGTGATCCATTGTTTCAGGCTTCACTACACCTATGTCAGTCTGAGTATAGGCTGAGACCATTACAGCCTTGCCAACCTTTTCAGGGGGGCACTCAGTTTGTGTTTGAGCTGTGACTGTCACAGCTCTGCCAGTCCCTACAGGGAAGTCTGTCTGTGCCTGGGCTGTGGCTACCACTGCCCTTCCAACCTTTTCAGGGAGGAAATCTATTTGGACAGGGGTTGTGAATGGCACAACCCCCCTACCCTTTTGTGAAAGGCCTACCATTTTAGAATGGGTGTCTTGTTCAACTCCAGCCCAAGCTGAGAGTTCTAAGTCATTCCCCAGTAAGCAGTCTACAGGCAAGGTTGGGGACACTGCTACCCTTTTAGGGCCAGTGACCCCTCCCCAGCTGAGACATACCTCTGCCATGGGATGACTGTTCTGTTTGCCATCAATGTTAGTCACCTGGTAGGAGAAACCGGGCAAAAGCTGCTCAGAGGGAACTAGCCAATGGGCCACCATTGTGATGCTAGCCCCAGTGTCTCTGTAGGCCTCAGCTTTTGTACCATTGATGTAGGGCTCCTGTCTGTACCTACCCAAAGTGTTGGGACAGGCAGTGAAGTTGGCAAACCCCATGCCACCATCACAGACAAGAGTGGTTGCTGTAGGGGAATTGGCTAAGCCAGGGTCCCCCTGTGTTCCCCAAGTAAACCCACCCAGATTTCTGGGGGCACTCCCACCACCTGGGGGATTACTGCTGTGAGAAGTTGGCCTGGTATATGATGCTCACTAGTTAAAGTGATCACCTTGTACCATGCCAAGCAACCCTTATGGTGTGGTTGTAAGTCAACCTTTTCGGACTAGCTGCCCTAGTGGTAGCGTAGGCTAAGCAGTCTTTGAGGCTAAACTCGTGATGCGTGTTAAGCCAGCTGTTTTACCAAATGCAACCCCCTTTTATACCAATGAAAGGACACCACACAGATATATATTCAAAATATATATGTATTTATTTCTCAAAGTAACCCCTAGTCTCTTTATGAGCACAGGAGCACAAATCGTCAAACAAGATTATCACAGAATACACAGAAGTTGCACTTTATATGGATAGGCCCTGGTGGCCACTAGAACCATATACTAAAATAGTGGTATAAGTACCATGAACAGAAAAGGGAAAAGGCCTAGGGCCTCTAGAATCGCTGGGCCTACAAGGAGCTAACGTCAGTTAGTGACCAGGAGGTCCACGGGTGGCGTGTGCAGAGCAAATAGTCACACGCGTGCTCCCATAGGTTTCAATGGGTGCGTAAAAAGTACAAAGTTACTGCAAAGGAGATCTTCCGGGTTAACTAGGAACTTAAGATTTGGAACACAGGCACTAGAGATGTATTACTACACTTGGGCACCGGAGTACCAGCTTTACCTCACCCACAGGAAGCGGGTGCATAGGCCTCAAAGTGCGTCGGGTTTCTTCTATCTGTTCCGTTGAGCTTGAAGACAAAGATGCTGCAGGCGGTCGGTCCGGGAGAGATGCAGGGGATCCAAGAGTGGATCGGAGTTGCAGAAGGCCTGAAAGCAGAGGGGACAGTGTTCACAGTCACTAGCCAGTGACCGGCGTGGCACCAGGTAGGTACCAGGCGATGTCGGGTGCAAACAGGTGATGAGGGGTAGCTTGTCTCCGCAGCCACGTGGTCCCTGAAGGTCGACGACGTCCAGGAGTCGGCTCACGAGCTGTCCCACGCAGGCTCTCGCTGTCGGCGGTGTCGGCGACTTGGTCGAAGCAAACAAGCCTTGGCAAAAGCAATTGTAGGAGGATTCGGAAGTCAGCTGTTGGTTCTGACCAGCAAGGTCAGAGGGATTGCTTCTTTGGAGAGGAGCAAGGGCCAGTCTGGAGCAACCAGACCAGCGGTGTTTTTCGTAGAGTTCGTCGCCAAGATGGCCACTAGCCAGCGGGCCAGCAACCGGTTAGGCGCGTCGAGTGGCAAAATGCAGAAGGGCCCCACGCAGATCGTGGAGATGCTGGAGGGCTCACCTTTGGTGCAAATGCTGCTCGAGAGTTGGGCTTCTCAGATCCCAAAGCACAACTTGGAGGGAGCCTCGGTTGTTGCACTTGTCAGCTTGTCGTAGTCGATCCAAGATGGCTGGCTCCACGTGTCTCGGTGCCTCCACGGGTCTCCTCTTTGCAGGGACTGTGGATCGGGCGGTGAGAGGTCTGGAGGTCCAGGTCTTGTCAGTCTCTGGGCTCGGGCTCCGGCGGGAGGCGGCGGCAAAGCAGACGTTGATTCGCTGGATGGTGCTTGCGTTAGCAAGGTGGTCACTCCCTGACCACAGGGGAGATTGGCTTCAGTCCTCTGTGCGGCAGAGCGTCGAAGTTCCCGTCTTCTTCTTAGTTTCAAGTTGATTCCAGGATGTCTGAAGTCTTAGGACACAGCTCCTACCTTTATTCGGATTCTAGGGGCCGGACTACCTGCTAGGTCCCTCCCTATGGGTGGGACCAGGAAGGGGGGTGGTTACACCCCCAATCCTTTGTCCAGCTCGCCCCAGGCCCGGGACTGGTGTGCCCCAGGACCGGTTTGAACTGGCATATGCCCCGAGGCTCCTTGTGAGCCACAGGCATGTCTGGTTTCTTTCAAGCCCTACCTGACCAATACACAAAATCCTGTCTGGGGTGGTGCACGCACCTCCCCTGGCAGGAAACCCTTTGTCCACACCTCCCAAGCTGGAAGGACTCCCAGCAGCAGGAGGGCAGACTTGTGTCTGTGGTGGCAGCATCCATTTTGTGGAGCTGAGGCTATGTCTGATTTTACCCGGGTTTCAGGTACTGTACATGTCGTGTCCCTCTAGAAGGGTGGAATGCTAACCCCGTCGCCAGAATTGGCGAGGGGTTAGTATTCCAATTCGTATGACACCTTACTCGACATGTTTTGATAAAGCCAAACCAAAGATAGCATTTAACCGCGAGGTTCATAATGCACTTAAGAGTATATGGTATGACGATATCTGGAAACAGTAGAAGGAAGTTGTTCCGACCACTGCAGACAGGCTCAGCTCATGCCAGAGCACCATCTCACATGGAACCAAGCACTCTGCCTTCAGGATTGTTAAGGCCTGCCATAGGAGTGACTTATAGGTTACCAGGTGTCCCATTTAAGGTTAGGTATAGGTATACTACACCTAAGTAAGAGGTGATTACACCAACTTACCCCAGCTGAGTGATCAGCCAGTTGTGTCAAATCGTTAGGCCAAGCCTGGGGTGGCATAATACATGCTGCAGCCCTTGGCAGGCCTTGGGTACACCAATGCCCTGGGTACCTAGTGTACACTGGTACAGGGGCTGACAGGGTGATCCACTTCCAATTGGTTATGCACCTAGGGTGCATAGTTTTAATTTAGTAGAGAGAACAGCAGGCTGGGGGTCTGATTGGCAGGCCCACAGCCTCAATATGTCAAAAACCAGTGAAGCAAAAAGCAAAAATTTGGGGTGACCATATGATAGCAGACCCTACTCTCCTACACAACCCCCCCCCAAACGCTGGGACATTAAACTAGCCTTGACCAGTTTCGTCTTCATGTCCTAAGTGGAAGTACCTGGAGAGACCATCTGCATTCCCATGGTCAGTACCTGGCCGGTGCTCCACTGTAAAGTCCATCCCCTGTAGGGAAATGGACCACCTAAGCAGTTTGGGGTTTTCACCCTTCATCTGATTTAGCCACAAGAGGGGCTTATGGTCGGTCTGAATCTTGAAGTGAGTGCCAAACAAGTATGGCCTCAGCTTCTTCAGGGCCCACACCACAGCAAAGGCCTCCCTCTCAATAGCTGACCAATTCTTCTCTCTGGGGGTCAACCTTCTGCTAATAAAAGCAATGGGTTGGTCTTGACCATCTACATTAAGTTGTGACAGCACAGCTCCCACACCCAACTCAGAAGCATCTGTTTGGACAATAAACTCTTTGGAGTAGTCAGGACTTTTCAGGATAGGTGCAGAGCACATGGCCTCCTTCAGGTCATCAAATGCCTTTTGACAGCTTACTGTCCACTGAACCTTTTTGGGCATCTTCTTGGATGTCAGATCATTAAGAGGAGTCACAATGGACCCATAGTTCTTAACAAACTTCCTGTAGTACCCAGTCAAGCCCAAGAAAGCTCGAACTTGAGTCTGGGTGGTTGGAGGGGACCAGTCCTTGATGGATTGTATCTTACTCTCCAGTGGTTGAACTTGGCCTCCACCTACAAGGTGGCCCAAATATACAACCTTACTCTGCCCTATCTGGCACTTAGTAGCCTTGATAGTGAGGCCTGCCCTCTGCAGGGCCTCAAGAGCCTTCTTCAGGTGGATCAGGTGATCCTCCCAGGTGGAGCTAAAGACAGCAATGTCATCAAGATATGCTGCACAAAAGTCATCCAACCCAGTAAGGACTTGGTTCACCAGCCTTTGGAAGGTGGCAGGTGCATTCTTCAGACCAAAGGGCATCACCACAAACTGATAATGCCCACCTGGGGTTGAGAATGCTGTTTTGGCCTTAGACTCCTCAGCTAATCTGATTTGCCAATAGCCAGCTGTCAAGTCAAATGTGCTCAAAAACTTTGCAGAAGCTAGTTTGTCTATGAGCTCATCTGCCCTTGGAATAGGGTGTGCATCTGTCCTGGTGACAGCATTGAGTCCTCTGTAATCCACACAGAACCTCATCTCTCTCTTGCCATCTTTGGTGTGAGGTTTGGGGACCAGAACCACTGGGCTAGCCCAGGGGCTCTCTGAGGGTTCAATGACACCTAATTCCAGCATTTTATGTACCTCAGCCTTTATACAGTCCCTGACGTGGTCAGGTTGTCTGTAAAGCTTGTTCTTTACAGGCAGACTGTCACCAGTGTCCACCACATGGGTACACCAGTCAGTTTGACTAGGTATCAAGGAAAACATATGTGAAAATGATTGTAGAACCTGTCTACATTCAGTCTGCTGATGGGCAGTGAGGTTGCCTCCAAGGGTCACTCCTTCAACTGAGCCATCTTCAGGGTTCTGAGACAACAGGTCTGGGAGAGGGTCACTCTCTTCCTCCTGTCCCTCATCTGTAGCCATGAGCAAGCCCATGTCTGCCCTGTCAACATATGCTTTAAGCCTGTTAACATGGAGTACCCTGTGGGGACTCCTGGGAGTTCCTAGGTCCACCAAGTAGGTGACCTCTCCCTTCTTTTCCAGGATTGTATGGGGTCCAGACCATTTGTCTTGGAGTGCTGCTGGGGCCACTGGCTCCAACACCCATACCTTCTGTCCTGGCTGAAACTCAACCAAGACAGCCTTTTGGTCATGCCAAGCTTTCTGTAAGGCCTGGCTTGCCTCAAGGTTTTTGGATGCCTTCTCCATATACTCAGCCATCCTGGAGCGGAGACCAAGTACATAGTCCACTATGTCTAGCTTAGGCTTTTTGAGAGGTAACTCCCAGCCTTCCTTCACCAAACACAGTGGGCCTCTCACAGGGTGCCCAAACAACAATTCAAAGGGGCTGTAGCCAACTCCTTTTTGTGGGACCTCTCTGTAAGCAAACAAAAGGCAGGGTAGAAGGATGTCCCATCTTCGCCTGAGCTTTTCAGGTAATCCTTTGATCATACCCTTTAGGGTCTTGTTGAATCTCTCAACAAGCCCATTGCATTGTGGGTGATAAGGGGTGGTGAACTTGTAGTTGACACCACATTCCTTCCACATAGCTGTTAAGTATCCAGACATAAAGTTGGTACCTCTGTCAGATACTACCTCCTTAGGAAACCCCACTCTGGAGAATACTCCCAGCAGGGCCCTGGCCACAACAGGTGCTGTAGTGGTCCTAAGGGGAATTGCCTCTGGATACCTGGTGGCATGATCCACTACCACCAGTATAAATCTGTGCCCAGATGCAGTGGGAGGATCCATGGGACCCACTATGTCTATTCCCACTCTTTCAAAGGGAACCCCCACCACAGGTAGTGGTATCAGGGGGGCCTTTGTTGTGCCACCTGATTTGCCACTGGCTTGGCAGGTAACACAGGAGCGACAAAACTCCTTTGTATCTTCATTCATATGGGGCCAGTGAAAGTGAGGGACAAGCCTGTCCCAAGTCTTGTTCTGGCCTAAGTGTCCTGCTAAAGGAATATCATGGGCCAAGGTAAGAAGGAAGCCCCTAAATTGCAGAGGTATAACCAACCTCCTGGTTGCACCAGGCTTGGGGTCTCTAGCCTCTGAATAAAGGAGCCCTTCCTCCCAATACACTTTATGGGTACCTTGAGCATTCCCAGCAGCCTCAGCAGCAGCCAGCTGTCTGAGGGGTTCAAGAGAGGGACAGGATAACTGAGCCTGCCTCAAGTCAGCCCTTGAAGGTCCCCCTGTCCCCAGAAACTCAACCTGGTCAGGTTCAAGCTCTTCAGGGACAGTTCCTTCAGGGTCCTCTAGATCAGCTTCCTGGGAAGGCTGATCATCACTCTGAGGCAGGGGGGAAGGCACAGCCTTGACCCTCCTGTTCTTCTTCTTGGTAGGTGCTTGGTCCATTGTTCCAGGATCCAAGACCTGTGGTTCAGTGAGGCACTTTTTGGCCTGTGACCTGGTCACAGCAAGGACATGTGATGATATACCTAACATCTCTGCATGAGTCCTGTACTCCACTTCTGACCATAGAGAACTCTCTAGGTCATTGCCCAACAAACATTCTACTGGGAGGTCTGCACTAACCACAACCCTTTTGAGGCCAGTTACCCCTCCCCATGAGAAGTTAACAACTGCCACACTGTGTGAAGTAGTGGCATTGCTGGCATTGGTCACCAGGTAGTTCTCACCTGGCATGTACTGTCCAGGGTCCACAAAGCCTGGTGTCACCATAGTGACACTGGCACATGTGTCCCTGTAGGCTTGAGCCACTTTGTCATTAATTAAAGGAGTCTGTCTGTACTTGCCCAGGTTACTGGGGCTCACAGTCAGGGACAAATCAATGTCCCCATCACAGATCAAGACTGCCTGTGTCAGGGTTCTGTCTAAGTCAGAATCTCCTTCAGTTCCCATAGTGATTCCCACTACACCCTTTGTCTGGGGACCAACACTGCTAACAGTAGTACTGGGAGCAGGTGTGTAGGAAGGTGGATATCTGACTATGGTTACCCCCAAATTTTTGCCTAGTGTCTAGCTGGTTTTTCGACTTAGTTGGCCTGAGATCCTGCTATTCAGGATCTCAGCCTGGCTGTTCTCTCTTTAAAATGGACTCCATGTACCCTAGGTACATACCCAATTGGTTGGATCACCCTGTCAGCCCCTGTACCAGTGTACACTAGGTACCCAGGGCATTGGTGTACCCAAGGCCTGCCAAGGGCTGCAGCATGTATTATGCCACCCCAGGCTTGACCTAACAATTTGACACAACTGGCTGATCACTCAGCTGGGGTAAGTTGGTGTAATCACCTCTTACTTAGGTGTAGTATACCTATACCTAACCTTAAATGGGACACCTGGTAACCTATAAGTCACTCCTATGGCAGGCCTTAACAATCCTGAAGGCAGAGTGCTTGGTTCCATGTGAGATGGTGCTCTGGCATGAGCTGAGCCTGTCTGCAGTGGTCGGAACAACTTCCTTCTACTGTTTCCAGATATCGTCATACCATATACTCTTAAGTGCATTATGAACCTCGCGGTTAAATGCTATCTTTGGTTTGGCTTTATCAAAACATGTCGAGTAAGGTGTCATACGAATTGGAATACTAACCCCTCGCCAATTCTGGCGACGGGGTTAGCATTCCACCCTTCTAGAGGGACACGACATGTACAGTACCTGAAACCCGGGTAAAATCAGACATAGCCTCAGCTCCACAAAATGGATGCTGCCACCACAGACACAAGTCTGCCCTCCTGCTGCTGGGAGTCCTTCCAGCTTGGGAGGTGTGGACAAAGGGTTTCCTGCCAGGGGAGGTGCATGCACCACCCCAGACAGGATTTTGTGTATTGGTCAGGTAGGGCTTGAAAGAAACCAGACATGCCTGTGGCTCACAAGGAGCCTCGGTGCATATGCCAGTTCAAACCGGTCCTGGGGCACACCAGTCCCGGGCCTGGGGCGAGCTGGACAAAGGATTGGGGGTGTAACCACCCCCCTTCCTGGTCCCACCCCTAGGGAGGGACCTAGCAGGTAGTCCGGCCCCTAGAATCCGAATAAAGGTAGGAGCTGTGTCCTAAGACTTCAGACATCCTGGAATCAACTTGAAACTAAGAAGAAGACGGGAACTTCGACATTCTGCTGCACAGAAGACTGAAGAAAATCTCCCCTGTGGTCAGGGAGTGACCACCTTGCTAACGCAAGCACCATCCAGCGAATCAACGTCTGCTTTGCCGCCGCCTCCCGCCGGAGCCCGAGCCCAGAGACTGACAAGACCTGGACCTCCAGACCTCTCACCGCCCGATCCACAGTCCCTGAAAAGAGGAGACCCGTGGAGGCACCGAGACACGTGGAGCCAGCCATCTTGGAACGACTACGACAAGCTGACCAGTGCAACAACCGAGGCTCCCTCCAAGTTGTGCTTTGGGTCCTGAGAAGCCCAACCCTCGAGCAGCATCTGCACCAAAGGTGAGCCCTCCAGCATCTCCACGATCTGCGTGGGGCCGTTCTGCATTTTGCCACTCGACACGCCTAACCGGTTGCTGGCCCGCTGGCTAGTGGCCATCTTGGCGACGAAATCTACGACAAACACCGCTGGTCTGGTTGCTCCAGACTGGCCCTTGCTCCCCTCCAAAGGAGCAATCCCTCTGACCTTGCTGGTCAGAACCAACAGCTGATTTCCGAATCCTTGTACAATTGCTTTTGCCAAGGCTTGTTTGCTTCGATCAAGTCGCCGACACCGCCGACAGCGAGAGCCTGCGTGGGACAGCTCGTGAGCCGACTCCTGGACGTCGTCGACCTTCAGGGACCACGTGGCTGCGGAGACAAGCTACCCCTCATCACCTGTTTGCACCCGACATCGCCTGGTACCCACCTGGTGCCACGCTGGTCACTGGCTAGTGACTGTGAACACTGTCCCCTCTGCTTACAGGTCTTCAACATCTCCGATCCACTCTTGGATCCACTGCATCTCTCCCGGACCGACCGCCTGCAGCATCTTTGTCTTCAAGCTCCACGGAACAGATAGAAGAAACCCGACGCACTTTGAGGCCTATGCACCCGCTTCCTGTGGGTGAGGTAAAGCTGGTACTCCGGTGCCCATGTGTAGTAATACATCTCTAGTGCCTGTGTTCCAAATCTTAAGTTCCTAGGTCATCCGGAAGATTCCTTTTGCAGTAACTTTGTACTTTTTACGCACCCATTGAAACCTATGGGAGCCCGCGTGTGACTATTTGCTCTGCACACGCCACCCGTGGACCTCCTGGTCACTAACTGACGTTAGCTCCTTGTAGGCCCAGCGATTCTAGAGGCCCTAGGCCTTTTCCCTTTTCTGTTCGTGGTACTTATACCACTATTTTAGTATATGGTTCGAGTGGCCACCAGGGCCTATCCATATAAAGTGCAACTTCTGTGTATTCTGTTATAATCTTGTTTGACGATTTGTGCTCCTGTGCTCATAAAGAGACTAGGGGTTACTTTGAGAAATAAATACATATATATTTTGAATATATATCTGTGTGGTGTCCTTTCATTGGTATAAAAGGGGGTTACTATTGGTAAAACAGCCTGCTTAACACGCTTCACGAGTTTAGCCTCAAAGACTGCTTAGCCTACGCTACCACTAGGGCAGCTAGTCCGAAAAGGTTGACTTACAACCACACCATAAGGGTTGCTTGGCATGGTACAAGGTGGTCACTAGAACTAGTGAACAGCATATACCAGGCCAACTTCTCACATTGGTGAGCAGCGGTTGGATTTGAGCTTGCTGTGTTTTACCATTGTAATCTCTTGGTTACCAATTGAAAGATCACATAGGTACCTGTAGGTACATATAAAACAAGATTAGATATACATAAGTTCTACTGAACTTAGTTGTTGTAGAGCAAAGGGAGTAGCACACCCTGACTACAACTACTAGATAGGTTTAGTAGGTAAACCCAAGTGTAGGTAGATTGCAACACATCCACCCACACTTAAGAGCAATGGCCGGGGCAGAGGGGTCCACGGTACCCATCTCTGTTGAGAGTGACCCCCAGAGGGCACCATCCAGCTTTGCTACCCTTAATCAGAATGAGCTCAGGCATTTGGCAACTCTTAGAGGCCTTAAACAGCCCAAGAACCCAAACTCTGCTGAGCTCAGAGAGCTCTTACAGAATGATGAGAATCAGAGAGCACTCAAGAAAGCTTCCCAGTTAGCCCCCTTAGGGTCAGGAACAGGAGGCCCCCCTTCTGAAGATACTACAGAGGTACCCAGTTCCAATAGCCATCCCTTAGATGAGAACCATACTACAGGGGAGGAAAGAGATGGGGATACAGATGTGAGTGGGGATGAAGGGAGAACTAGCCCAGTGCCAAGTGTTATACTTGGCCCAGCTAAACTAAGGCTGTTGGGGACTGACAGTGGGTTCACCCCATTGGATCTCCCCAGTGGACTTAACACAGGGCTTGGAAGGCAAAGGAATCGCTCAGGTGACTCCAATGCTTCCCATGGCTCTAGAGGCTCTCAAGGTCACTCCAGAAGGAGACTGACCACCCCTCAGAGGAGGGAGCATGAGGCCAGAATGCAGGAAGCCCAGCTGAGGATCAGGAAGCAGGAGCTAGAAGTAGCCCTGATGGAAGAAAAACTGAACAAGGCTAGGCAGCCTAGAGAGAGTGGGTCTATACCCACTGGTGGCAGCAATGTCCCTAGGGACAAAGATAGGGTCTTTGACAATAGGAACCTGTCCAAGATTGTGCCCCCCTACAAAAGTGGGGATGACATCCACAAATGGATGACTGCTCTTGAGAGAGCCTGCAAAGTGCAGCAGGTTCCTGAAGACCAGTGGGCAGCAATCTTATGGCTCTCCTTTGAGGGGAGAGGCAGAGATAGACTCCTCACTGTTAGAGAAGAGGATGTCAGAAATTACAGAGTCCTGAAGAGTGTCCTAGTTGATGGGTTAGGCTTAACCACTGAACAGTACAGGTTAATGTTCAGAGACACCCAGAAGACACAGACTCAGGACTGGTCTGAATATGTGGAATGTGCCACTAAGGCTTTGGAGGGTTGGTTGCTGGGAAGTAAGGTGTCTGATTATACAGGATTGTACAATTTGATGATGAGAGAGCAGATTTTAAGTAATTGTCAAAACCAGCTTCTCCATCAACACCTGGTAGACTCAGATTTGACCTCTCCCCAAGAATTGGGAAAGAGGGCAGATAAATGGGTCAGGACCAGGATCAGGCCTAAAAACCAGGGTGGTGACCAAAAGAAAGATACCACCAAGCCTCAAGAGAAGGGTGGGGATAAAGAAAAAGAGAAACCTTCCTCAGGGCCCCAAAACTCCACACAGGGTGGTGGGTCTGTAGGAAGGTGGATATCTGACTATGGTTACCCCCAAATTTTTGCCTAGTGTCTAGCTGGTTTTTCGACTTAGTTGGCCTGAGATCCTGCTATTCAGGATCTCAGCCTGGCTGTTCTCTCTTTAAAATGGACTCCATGTACCCTAGGTACATACCCAATTGGTTGGATCACCCTGTCAGCCCCTGTACCAGTGTACACTAGGTACCCAGGGCATTGGTGTACCCAAGGCCTGCCAAGGGCTGCAGCATGTATTATGCCACCCCAGGCTTGGCCTAACAATTTGACACAACTGGCTGATCACTCAGCTGGGGTAAGTTGGTGTAATCACCTCTTACTTAGGTGTAGTATACCTATACCTAACCTTAAATGGGACACCTGGTAACCTATAAGTCACTCCTATGGCAGGCCTTAACAATCCTGAAGGCAGAGTGCTTGGTTCCATGTGAGATGGTGCTCTGGCATGAGCTGAGCCTGTCTGCAGTGGTCGGAACAACTTCCTTCTACTGTTTCCAGATATCGTCATACCATATACTCTTAAGTGCATTATGAACCTCGCGGTTAAATGCTATCTTTGGTTTGGCTTTATCAAAACATGTCGAGTAAGGTGTCATACGAATTGGAATACTAACCCCTCGCCAATTCTGGCGACGGGGTTAGCATTCCACCCTTCTAGAGGGACACGACATGTACAGTACCTGAAACCCGGGTAAAATCAGACATAGCCTCAGCTCCACAAAATGGATGCTGCCACCACAGACACAAGTCTGCCCTCCTGCTGCTGGGAGTCCTTCCAGCTTGGGAGGTGTGGACAAAGGGTTTCCTGCCAGGGGAGGTGCATGCACCACCCCAGACAGGATTTTGTGTATTGGTCAGGTAGGGCTTGAAAGAAACCAGACATGCCTGTGGCTCACAAGGAGCCTCGGTGCATATGCCAGTTCAAACCGGTCCTGGGGCACACCAGTCCCGGGCCTGGGGCGAGCTGGACAAAGGATTGGGGGTGTAACCACCCCCCTTCCTGGTCCCACCCCTAGGGAGGGACCTAGCAGGTAGTCCGGCCCCTAGAATCCGAATAAAGGTAGGAGCTGTGTCCTAAGACTTCAGACATCCTGGAATCAACTTGAAACTAAGAAGAAGACGGGAACTTCGACATTCTGCTGCACAGAAGACTGAAGAAAATCTCCCCTGTGGTCAGGGAGTGACCACCTTGCTAACGCAAGCACCATCCAGCGAATCAACGTCTGCTTTGCCGCCGCCTCCCGCCGGAGCCCGAGCCCAGAGACTGACAAGACCTGGACCTCCAGACCTCTCACCGCCCGATCCACAGTCCCTGAAAAGAGGAGACCCGTGGAGGCACCGAGACACGTGGAGCCAGCCATCTTGGAACGACTACGACAAGCTGACCAGTGCAACAACCGAGGCTCCCTCCAAGTTGTGCTTTGGGTCCTGAGAAGCCCAACCCTCGAGCAGCATCTGCACCAAAGGTGAGCCCTCCAGCATCTCCACGATCTGCGTGGGGCCGTTCTGCATTTTGCCACTCGACGCGCCTAACCGGTTGCTGGCCCGCTGGCTAGTGGCCATCTTGGCGACGAAATCTACGACAAACACCGCTGGTCTGGTTGCTCCAGACTGGCCCTTGCTCCCCTCCAAAGGAGCAATCCCTCTGACCTTGCTGGTCAGAACCAACAGCTGATTTCCGAATCCTCCTGCAATTGCTTTTGCCAAGGCTTGTTTGCTTCGATCAAGTCGCCGACACCGCCGACAGCGAGAGCCTGCGTGGGACAGCTCGTGAGCCGACTCCTGGACGTCGTCGACCTTCAGGGACCACGTGGCTGCGGAGACAAGCTACCCCTCATCACCTGTTTGCACCCGACATCGCCTGGTACCCACCTGGTGCCACGCTGGTCACTGGCTAGTGACTGTGAACACTGTCCCCTCTGCTTACAGGTCTTCAACATCTCCGATCCACTCTTGGATCCACTGCATCTCTCCCGGACCGACCGCCTGCAGCATCTTTGTCTTCAAGCTCCACGGAACAGATAGAAGAAACCCGACGCACTTTGAGGCCTATGCACCCGCTTCCTGTGGGTGAGGTAAAGCTGGTACTCCGGTGCCCATGTGTAGTAATACATCTCTAGTGCCTGTGTTCCAAATCTTAAGTTCCTAGGTCATCCGGAAGATTCCTTTTGCAGTAACTTTGTACTTTTTACGCACCCATTGAAACCTATGGGAGCCCGCGTGTGACTATTTGCTCTGCACACGCCACCCGTGGACCTCCTGGTCACTAACTGACGTTAGCTCCTTGTAGGCCCAGCGATTCTAGAGGCCCTAGGCCTTTTCCCTTTTCTGTTCGTGGTACTTATACCACTATTTTAGTATATGGTTCGAGTGGCCACCAGGGCCTATCCATATAAAGTGCAACTTCTGTGTATTCTGTTATAATCTTGTTTGACGATTTGTGCTCCTGTGCTCATAAAGAGACTAGGGGTTACTTTGAGAAATAAATACATATATATTTTGAATATATATCTGTGTGGTGTCCTTTCATTGGTATAAAAGGGGGTTACTATTGGTAAAACAGCCTGCTTAACACGCTTCACGAGTTTAGCCTCAAAGACTGCTTAGCCTACGCTACCACTAGGGCAGCTAGTCCAAAAAGGTTGACTTACAACCACACCATAAGGGTTGCTTGGCATGGTACAAGGTGGTCACTAGAACTAGTGAACAGCATATACCAGGCCAACTTCTCACATTGGTGAGCAGCGGTTGGATTTGAGCTTGCTGTGTTTTACCATTGTAATCTCTTGGTTACCAATTGAAAGATCACATAGGTACCTGTAGGTACATATAAAACAAGATTAGATATACATAAGTTCTACTGAACTTAGTTGTTGTAGAGCAAAGGGAGTAGCACACCCTGACTACAACTACTAGATAGGTTTAGTAGGTAAACCCAAGTGTAGGTAGATTGCAACACATCCACCCACACTTAAGAGCAATGGCCGGGGCAGAGGGGTCCACGGTACCCATCTCTGTTGAGAGTGACCCCCAGAGGGCACCATCCAGCTTTGCTACCCTTAATCAGAATGAGCTCAGGCATTTGGCAACTCTTAGAGGCCTTAAACAGCCCAAGAACCCAAACTCTGCTGAGCTCAGAGAGCTCTTACAGAATGATGAGAATCAGAGAGCACTCAAGAAAGCTTCCCAGTTAGCCCCCTTAGGGTCAGGAACAGGAGGCCCCCCTTCTGAAGATACTACAGAGGTACCCAGTTCCAATAGCCATCCCTTAGATGAGAACCATACTACAGGGGAGGAAAGAGATGGGGATACAGATGTGAGTGGGGATGAAGGGAGAACTAGCCCAGTGCCAAGTGTTATACTTGGCCCAGCTAAACTAAGGCTGTTGGGGACTGACAGTGGGTTCACCCCATTGGATCTCCCCAGTGGACTTAACACAGGGCTTGGAAGGCAAAGGAATCGCTCAGGTGACTCCAATGCTTCCCATGGCTCTAGAGGCTCTCAAGGTCACTCCAGAAGGAGACTGACCACCCCTCAGAGGAGGGAGCATGAGGCCAGAATGCAGGAAGCCCAGCTGAGGATCAGGAAGCAGGAGCTAGAAGTAGCCCTGATGGAAGAAAAACTGAACAAGGCTAGGCAGCCTAGAGAGAGTGGGTCTATACCCACTGGTGGCAGCAATGTCCCTAGGGACAAAGATAGGGTCTTTGACAATAGGAACCTGTCCAAGATTGTGCCCCCCTACAAAAGTGGGGATGACATCCACAAATGGATGACTGCTCTTGAGAGAGCCTGCAAAGTGCAGCAGGTTCCTGAAGACCAGTGGGCAGCAATCTTATGGCTCTCCTTTGAGGGGAGAGGCAGAGATAGACTCCTCACTGTTAGAGAAGAGGATGTCAGAAATTACAGAGTCCTGAAGAGTGTCCTAGTTGATGGGTTAGGCTTAACCACTGAACAGTACAGGTTAATGTTCAGAGACACCCAGAAGACACAGACTCAGGACTGGTCTGAATATGTGGAATGTGCCACTAAGGCTTTGGAGGGTTGGTTGCTGGGAAGTAAGGTGTCTGATTATACAGGATTGTACAATTTGATGATGAGAGAGCAGATTTTAAGTAATTGTCAAAACCAGCTTCTCCATCAACACCTGGTAGACTCAGATTTGACCTCTCCCCAAGAATTGGGAAAGAGGGCAGATAAATGGGTCAGGACCAGGATCAGGCCTAAAAACCAGGGTGGTGACCAAAAGAAAGATACCACCAAGCCTCAAGAGAAGGGTGGGGATAAAGAAAAAGAGAAACCTTCCTCAGGGCCCCAAAACTCCACACAGGGTGGTGGGTCCCAAGCTCCCTCCTCTACCACAGCTAAAAAGCCCTACTGCCATGAGTGTAAAACTCCTGGGCATTGGAAAACTGACAGCGGTTGCCCAAGGGCTAAAAACAAAACTGTTCCTCCAATTACTCCTGTCACACCACCTATTACTGTCAGCAGTAATCCCCCAGGTGGTGGGAGTGCCCCCAGAAATCTGGGTGGGTTTACTTGGGGAACACAGGGGGACCCTGGCTTAGCCAATTCCCCTACAGCAACCACTCTTGTCTGTGATGGTGGCATGGGGTTTGCCAACTTCACTGCCTGTCCCAACACCTTGGGTAGGTACAGACAGGAGTTCTACATCAATGGTACAAAAGCTGAGGCCTACAGAGACACTGGAGCTAGCATCACAATGGTGGCCCATTGGCTAGTTCCCTCTGAGCAGCTTTTGCCTGGTTTCTCCTACCAGGTGACTAACATTGATGGCAAACAAAACAGTCATCCCATGGCAGAGGTATGTCTCAGCTGGGGAGGGGTCACTGGCCCTAAAAGGGTAGCAGTGTCCCCAACCTTGCCTGTAGACTGCTTACTGGGGAATGACTTAGAACTCTCAGCCTGGGCTGGAGTTGAACAAGACACCCATTCTAAAATGGTAGGCCTGTCACAAAAGGGTAGGGGGGTTGTGCCATTCACAACCCCTGTCCAAATAGATTTCCTCCCTGAAAAGGTTGGAAGGGCAGTGGTAGCCACAGCCCAGGCACAGACAGACTTCCCTGTAGAGACTGGCAGGGCTGTGACAGTCACAGCTCAAACACAAACTGAGTGCCCCCCTGAAAAGGTTGGCAAGGCTGTAATGGTCTCAGCCTATACTCAGACTGACATAGGTGTAGTGAAGCCTGAAACAATGGATCACTCCACACAAACTGAGAGTAGTGGGGAGGAAGAAAAGTCTCCCTCTCCCCAGACATTAGGAAAAGGTCAGCCTCCTCAGGGATCTGACCTCACCCCTTGTGAAGGAACTGCCCCAGAGGTAGCCAGGCCTGGCCTGGCAGAGCCTCTGATGTCAGTGGCCCCTTCCAAGGTGGGACCCAGTCTGGTGCAGGTAACCTGCCTCTCTCTACCCTGCCCCAGTCAGCCCAGGACTGCAGAGGTCAGGGAGGCCAGTGGACCCCCAGAGGGCCCCTGTCCACAAGAACCCCCCCATCAAAAGAATGAGGATTGCCTGGCTAGTAGCCCTAGTCAGGTGATGGGTAAAAACATTCCTGAGGGATCTCCTTTACAGGTAGTTAGGGACCTCCCCCAGAGGGATTCTGTTGGGCACAGGCAAACCTGGGACCTTAGGGCCCCAAACCTGACCTGTCCCTCCAGTAAGCCCACAAAAGGGACCCAGCCTCCAGCTTTAGGTAGCCAGAGGCTGACCCTGAGAGCACAGTGCAACTCAGTTAAGGAAAGAAAGGCATCCATGGTGAAGGATGATTGGAGGAAGCTGAGGCCTCACTTTGAGGACACTCACTTCAGTACTCCATCTCAACACCAGCCTTTTACTTTGCCAAGACACGCCAAAGGTAGAGATTCCCTATGGTGGAGACCCTCTGATACCCTTAGGGTGAGGGATTGCTTAGTGGACCATGAGACAGGGGGTAACCATGCCAGTGCTGGTTCCTCCTTATATGGCCACTTGGGCAATATAGGCTTACCTGGTCAAGGTCAGCCTTATCTCCCTTCGTTTGGGGGGGGGTTGTGTAGGAAGGTGGATATCTGACTATGGTTACCCCCAAATTTTTGCCTAGTGTCTAGCTGGTTTTTCGACTTAGTTGGCCTGAGATCCTGCTATTCAGGATCTCAGCCTGGCTGTTCTCTCTTTAAAATGGACTCCATGTACCCTAGGTACATACCCAATTGGTTGGATCACCCTGTCAGCCCCTGTACCAGTGTACACTAGGTACCCAGGGCATTGGTGTACCCAAGGCCTGCCAAGGGCTGCAGCATGTATTATGCCACCCCAGGCTTGGCCTAACAATTTGACACAACTGGCTGATCACTCAGCTGGGGTAAGTTGGTGTAATCACCTCTTACTTAGGTGTAGTATACCTATACCTAACCTTAAATGGGACACCTGGTAACCTATAAGTCACTCCTATGGCAGGCCTTAACAATCCTGAAGGCAGAGTGCTTGGTTCCATGTGAGATGGTGCTCTGGCATGAGCTGAGCCTGTCTGCAGTGGTCGGAACAACTTCCTTCTACTGTTTCCAGATATCGTCATACCATATACTCTTAAGTGCATTATGAACCTCGCGGTTAAATGCTATCTTTGGTTTGGCTTTATCAAAACATGTCGAGTAAGGTGTCATACGAATTGGAATACTAACCCCTCGCCAATTCTGGCGACGGGGTTAGCATTCCACCCTTCTAGAGGGACACGACATGTACAGTACCTGAAACCCGGGTAAAATCAGACATAGCCTCAGCTCCACAAAATGGATGCTGCCACCACAGACACAAGTCTGCCCTCCTGCTGCTGGGAGTCCTTCCAGCTTGGGAGGTGTGGACAAAGGGTTTCCTGCCAGGGGAGGTGCATGCACCACCCCAGACAGGATTTTGTGTATTGGTCAGGTAGGGCTTGAAAGAAACCAGACATGCCTGTGGCTCACAAGGAGCCTCGGTGCATATGCCAGTTCAAACCGGTCCTGGGGCACACCAGTCCCGGGCCTGGGGCGAGCTGGACAAAGGATTGGGGGTGTAACCACCCCCCTTCCTGGTCCCACCCCTAGGGAGGGACCTAGCAGGTAGTCCGGCCCCTAGAATCCGAATAAAGGTAGGAGCTGTGTCCTAAGACTTCAGACATCCTGGAATCAACTTGAAACTAAGAAGAAGACGGGAACTTCGACATTCTGCTGCACAGAAGACTGAAGAAAATCTCCCCTGTGGTCAGGGAGTGACCACCTTGCTAACGCAAGCACCATCCAGCGAATCAACGTCTGCTTTGCCGCCGCCTCCCGCCGGAGCCCGAGCCCAGAGACTGACAAGACCTGGACCTCCAGACCTCTCACCGCCCGATCCACAGTCCCTGAAAAGAGGAGACCCGTGGAGGCACCGAGACACGTGGAGCCAGCCATCTTGGAACGACTACGACAAGCTGACCAGTGCAACAACCGAGGCTCCCTCCAAGTTGTGCTTTGGGTCCTGAGAAGCCCAACCCTCGAGCAGCATCTGCACCAAAGGTGAGCCCTCCAGCATCTCCACGATCTGCGTGGGGCCGTTCTGCATTTTGCCACTCGACGCGCCTAACCGGTTGCTGGCCCGCTGGCTAGTGGCCATCTTGGCGACGAAATCTACGACAAACACCGCTGGTCTGGTTGCTCCAGACTGGCCCTTGCTCCCCTCCAAAGGAGCAATCCCTCTGACCTTGCTGGTCAGAACCAACAGCTGATTTCCGAATCCTCCTGCAATTGCTTTTGCCAAGGCTTGTTTGCTTCGATCAAGTCGCCGACACCGCCGACAGCGAGAGCCTGCGTGGGACAGCTCGTGAGCCGACTCCTGGACGTCGTCGACCTTCAGGGACCACGTGGCTGCGGAGACAAGCTACCCCTCATCACCTGTTTGCACCCGACATCGCCTGGTACCCACCTGGTGCCACGCTGGTCACTGGCTAGTGACTGTGAACACTGTCCCCTCTGCTTACAGGTCTTCAACATCTCCGATCCACTCTTGGATCCACTGCATCTCTCCCGGACCGACCGCCTGCAGCATCTTTGTCTTCAAGCTCCACGGAACAGATAGAAGAAACCCGACGCACTTTGAGGCCTATGCACCCGCTTCCTGTGGGTGAGGTAAAGCTGGTACTCCGGTGCCCATGTGTAGTAATACATCTCTAGTGCCTGTGTTCCAAATCTTAAGTTCCTAGGTCATCCGGAAGATTCCTTTTGCAGTAACTTTGTACTTTTTACGCACCCATTGAAACCTATGGGAGCCCGCGTGTGACTATTTGCTCTGCACACGCCACCCGTGGACCTCCTGGTCACTAACTGACGTTAGCTCCTTGTAGGCCCAGCGATTCTAGAGGCCCTAGGCCTTTTCCCTTTTCTGTTCGTGGTACTTATACCACTATTTTAGTATATGGTTCGAGTGGCCACCAGGGCCTATCCATATAAAGTGCAACTTCTGTGTATTCTGTTATAATCTTGTTTGACGATTTGTGCTCCTGTGCTCATAAAGAGACTAGGGGTTACTTTGAGAAATAAATACATATATATTTTGAATATATATCTGTGTGGTGTCCTTTCATTGGTATAAAAGGGGGTTACTATTGGTAAAACAGCCTGCTTAACACGCTTCACGAGTTTAGCCTCAAAGACTGCTTAGCCTACGCTACCACTAGGGCAGCTAGTCCAAAAAGGTTGACTTACAACCACACCATAAGGGTTGCTTGGCATGGTACAAGGTGGTCACTAGAACTAGTAAACAGCATATACCAGGCCAACTTCTCACAGGGTCCCAAGCTCCCTCCTCTACCACAGCTAAAAAGCCCTACTGCCATGAGTGTAAAACTCCTGGGCATTGGAAAACTGACAGCGGTTGCCCAAGGGCTAAAAACAAAACTGTTCCTCCAATTACTCCTGTCACACCACCTATTACTGTCAGCAGTAATCCCCCAGGTGGTGGGAGTGCCCCCAGAAATCTGGGTGGGTTTACTTGGGGAACACAGGGGGACCCTGGCTTAGCCAATTCCCCTACAGCAACCACTCTTGTCTGTGATGGTGGCATGGGGTTTGCCAACTTCACTGCCTGTCCCAACACCTTGGGTAGGTACAGACAGGAGCCCTACATCAATGGTACAAAAGCTGAGGCCTACAGAGACACTGGAGCTAGCATCACAATGGTGGCCCATTGGCTAGTTCCCTCTGAGCAGCTTTTGCCTGGTTTCTCCTACCAGGTGACTAACATTGATGGCAAACAAAACAGTCATCCCATGGCAGAGGTATGTCTCAGCTGGGGAGGGGTCACTGGCCCTAAAAGGGTAGCAGTGTCCCCAACCTTGCCTGTAGACTGCTTACTGGGGAATGACTTAGAACTCTCAGCCTGGGCTGGAGTTGAACAAGACACCCATTCTAAAATGGTAGGCCTGTCACAAAAGGGTAGGGGGGTTGTGCCATTCACAACCCCTGTCCAAATAGATTTCCTCCCTGAAAAGGTTGGAAGGGCAGTGGTAGCCACAGCCCAGGCACAGACAGACTTCCCTGTAGAGACTGGCAGGGCTGTGACAGTCACAGCTCAAACACAAACTGAGTGCCCCCCTGAAAAGGTTGGCAAGGCTGTAATGGTCTCAGCCTATACTCAGACTGACATAGGTGTAGTGAAGCCTGAAACAATGGATCACTCCACACAAACTGAGAGTAGTGGGGAGGAAGAAAAGTCTCCCTCTCCCCAGACATTAGGAAAAGGTCAGCCTCCTCAGGGATCTGACCTCACCCCTTGTGAAGGAACTGCCCCAGAGGTAGCCAGGCCTGGCCTGGCAGAGCCTCTGATGTCAGTGGCCCCTTCCAAGGTGGGACCCAGTCTGGTGCAGGTAACCTGCCTCTCTCTACCCTGCCCCAGTCAGCCCAGGACTGCAGAGGTCAGGGAGGCCAGTGGACCCCCAGAGGGCCCCTGTCCACAAGAACCCCCCCATCAAAAGAATGAGGATTGCCTGGCTAGTAGCCCTAGTCAGGTGATGGGTAAAAACATTCCTGAGGGATCTCCTTTACAGGTAGTTAGGGACCTCCCCCAGAGGGATTCTGTTGGGCACAGGCAAACCTGGGACCTTAGGGCCCCAAACCTGACCTGTCCCTCCAGTAAGCCCACAAAAGGGACCCAGCCTCCAGCTTTAGGTAGCCAGAGGCTGACCCTGAGAGCACAGTGCAACTCAGTTAAGGAAAGAAAGGCATCCATGGTGAAGGATGATTGGAGGAAGCTGAGGCCTCACTTTGAGGACACTCACTTCAGTACTCCATCTCAACACCAGCCTTTTACTTTGCCAAGACACGCCAAAGGTAGAGATTCCCTATGGTGGAGACCCTCTGATACCCTTAGGGTGAGGGATTGCTTAGTGGACCATGAGACAGGGGGTAACCATGCCAGTGCTGGTTCCTCCTTATATGGCCACTTGGGCAATATAGGCTTACCTGGTCAAGGTCAGCCTTATCTCCCTTCGTTTGGGGGGGGGTTGTGTAGGAAGGTGGATATCTGACTATGGTTACCCCCAAATTTTTGCCTAGTGTCTAGCTGGTTTTTCGACTTAGTTGGCCTGAGATCCTGCTATTCAGGATCTCAGCCTGGCTGTTCTCTCTTTAAAATGGACTCCATGTACCCTAGGTACATACCCAATTGGTTGGATCACCCTGTCAGCCCCTGTACCAGTGTACACTAGGTACCCAGGGCATTGGTGTACCCAAGGCCTGCCAAGGGCTGCAGCATGTATTATGCCACCCCAGGCTTGGCCTAACAATTTGACACAACTGGCTGATCACTCAGCTGGGGTAAGTTGGTGTAATCACCTCTTACTTAGGTGTAGTATACCTATACCTAACCTTAAATGGGACACCTGGTAACCTATAAGTCACTCCTATGGCAGGCCTTAACAATCCTGAAGGCAGAGTGCTTGGTTCCATGTGAGATGGTGCTCTGGCATGAGCTGAGCCTGTCTGCAGTGGTCGGAACAACTTCCTTCTACTGTTTCCAGATATCGTCATACCATATACTCTTAAGTGCATTATGAACCTCGCGGTTAAATGCTATCTTTGGTTTGGCTTTATCAAAACATGTCGAGTAAGGTGTCATACGAATTGGAATACTAACCCCTCGCCAATTCTGGCGACGGGGTTAGCATTCCACCCTTCTAGAGGGACACGACATGTACAGTACCTGAAACCCGGGTAAAATCAGACATAGCCTCAGCTCCACAAAATGGATGCTGCCACCACAGACACAAGTCTGCCCTCCTGCTGCTGGGAGTCCTTCCAGCTTGGGAGGTGTGGACAAAGGGTTTCCTGCCAGGGGAGGTGCATGCACCACCCCAGACAGGATTTTGTGTATTGGTCAGGTAGGGCTTGAAAGAAACCAGACATGCCTGTGGCTCACAAGGAGCCTCGGTGCATATGCCAGTTCAAACCGGTCCTGGGGCACACCAGTCCCGGGCCTGGGGCGAGCTGGACAAAGGATTGGGGGTGTAACCACCCCCCTTCCTGGTCCCACCCCTAGGGAGGGACCTAGCAGGTAGTCCGGCCCCTAGAATCCGAATAAAGGTAGGAGCTGTGTCCTAAGACTTCAGACATCCTGGAATCAACTTGAAACTAAGAAGAAGACGGGAACTTCGACATTCTGCTGCACAGAAGACTGAAGAAAATCTCCCCTGTGGTCAGGGAGTGACCACCTTGCTAACGCAAGCACCATCCAGCGAATCAACGTCTGCTTTGCCGCCGCCTCCCGCCGGAGCCCGAGCCCAGAGACTGACAAGACCTGGACCTCCAGACCTCTCACCGCCCGATCCACAGTCCCTGAAAAGAGGAGACCCGTGGAGGCACCGAGACACGTGGAGCCAGCCATCTTGGAACGACTACGACAAGCTGACCAGTGCAACAACCGAGGCTCCCTCCAAGTTGTGCTTTGGGTCCTGAGAAGCCCAACCCTCGAGCAGCATCTGCACCAAAGGTGAGCCCTCCAGCATCTCCACGATCTGCGTGGGGCCGTTCTGCATTTTGCCACTCGACGCGCCTAACCGGTTGCTGGCCCGCTGGCTAGTGGCCATCTTGGCGACGAAATCTACAACAAACACCGCTGGTCTGGTTGCTCCAGACTGGCCCTTGCTCCCCTCCAAAGGAGCAATCCCTCTGACCTTGCTGGTCAGAACCAACAGCTGATTTCCGAATCCTCCTGCAATTGCTTTTGCCAAGGCTTGTTTGCTTCGATCAAGTCGCCGACACCGCCGACAGCGAGAGCCTGCGTAGGACAGCTCGTGAGCCGACTCCTGGACGTCGTCGACCTTCAGGGACCACGTGGCTGCGGAGACAAGCTACCCCTCATCACCTGTTTGCACCCGACATCGCCTGGTACCCACCTGGTGCCACGCTGGTCACTGGCTAGTGACTGTGAACACTGTCCCCTCTGCTTACAGGTCTTCAACATCTCCGATCCACTCTTGGATCCACTGCATCTCTCCCGGACCGACCGCCTGCAGCATCTTTGTCTTCAAGCTCCACGGAACAGATAGAAGAAACCCGACGCACTTTGAGGCCTATGCACCCGCTTCCTGTGGGTGAGGTAAAGCTGGTACTCCGGTGCCCATGTGTAGTAATACATCTCTAGTGCCTGTGTTCCAAATCTTAAGTTCCTAGGTCATCCGGAAGATTCCTTTTGCAGTAACTTTGTACTTTTTACGCACCCATTGAAACCTATGGGAGCCCGCGTGTGACTATTTGCTCTGCACACGCCACCCGTGGACCTCCTGGTCACTAACTGACGTTAGCTCCTTGTAGGCCCAGCGATTCTAGAGGCCCTAGGCCTTTTCCCTTTTCTGTTCGTGGTACTTATACCACTATTTTAGTATATGGTTCGAGTGGCCACCAGGGCCTATCCATATAAAGTGCAACTTCTGTGTATTCTGTTATAATCTTGTTTGACGATTTGTGCTCCTGTGCTCATAAAGAGACTAGGGGTTACTTTGAGAAATAAATACATATATATTTTGAATATATATCTGTGTGGTGTCCTTTCATTGGTATAAAAGGGGGTTACTATTGGTAAAACAGCCTGCTTAACACGCTTCACGAGTTTAGCCTCAAAGACTGCTTAGCCTACGCTACCACTAGGGCAGCTAGTCCGAAAAGGTTGACTTACAACCACACCATAAGGGTTGCTTGGCATGGTACAAGGTGGTCACTAGAACTAGTGAACAGCATATACCAGGCCAACTTCTCACAAGGTGCCTTAGGGGCAACAGTGTTGGGGGCTCCACCCTTTTTGCAATCACTAGTCCAGTGAGTTGTATTTTTGCAATGATTGCACCAGGGTTTCTTTTGACCTTCTTTCTTCTTTTTGGACTGTTGTTGGGACCCACCCTCCTTAGCAGTAGTTTGGGGCCCTGTTGAAGACTTCTGGTCTTTAGATTTCTGATCTCCACCCTTTTGGTCTGTTTTCTTCTGATCACCCCCTTGGCCCTGGTTCTGGTTCTTTTGCTTAACCCTGGTTCTGACCCATTTGTCTGCCTTCTTTCCCAATTCTTGGGGAGAGGTCAGATCAGAGTCAACCAAGTGTTGATGCAGTTGCTGGTTTTGACAGTTATTTAAAATCTGTTCTCTCATCATCAAATTATACAATCCTGTAAAATCAGATACCTTACTTCCCAGCAACCAACCCTCCAAAGCCTTAGTGGCACATTCAATGTATTCAGACCAGTCCTGAGTCTGTGTCTTTTGGGTGTCTCTGAACATTAACCTGTACTGCTCAGTGGTTAAGCCTAACCCATCAACTAGAACACTCTTCAGGACTCTGTAGTTTCTGACATCCTCTTCTCTAACAGTGAGGAGTCTGTCTCTGCCTCTTCCCTCAAAGGAGAGCCAGAGGATTGCTGCCCACTGATCTTCAGGAACCTGCTGTACTTTGCAGGCTCTCTCAAGAGCAGTTATCCACTTGTGGATGTCATCCCCACTTTTGTAGGGGGGCACAACCTTAGACAGGTTTCTATTGTCGAAAACCCTATCTTTGTCCTTAGGGACAATGCTGCCACCAGTGGGTATAGACCCACTCTCTCTAGGTTGCCTAGCCTTGTTCAGTTTTTCTTCCATCAGGGCTACTTCTAGCTCCTGCTTCCTGATCCTCAGCTGGGCTTCCTGCATTCTGGCCTCATGTTCCCTCCTCTGAGGGGTGGTCATCCTTTTCCTGGAGTGACCTTGAGAGCCTCTAGAGCCATGAGAAGCATTGGAGTCACCTGAGCGATTCCTTTGCCTCCCAAGCCCTGTGTTAAGTCCACTGGGGAGATCCAATGGGGTGAACCCATTGTCAGTCCCCAATAGCCTTAGTTTAGCTGGGCCAAGTATAATACTTGGCACTGGGCTAGTTCTCCCTTCATCCTCACTACTGTCAGTATCCTTTTCACTCTCATCCTCTGTGGTAGGCATCCCATCTAAGGGGTGACTATTGGGAAGGGGTACTTCAGTGGCATCTTCAGAAGGGGGGCCTCCTGTTCCTGTCCCTAAGGGGGCTAACTGGGAAGCTTTCTTGAGTGCTCTCTGATTCTCATCATTCTGTAAGAGCTCTCTGAGCTCAGCAGAGTTTGGGTTCTTGGGCTGTTTAAGGCCTCTAAGAGTTGCCAAATGCCTGAGCTCATTCTGATTAAGGGTAGCAAAGCTGGTTGGTGCCCTCTGGGGGTCACTCTCGACAGAGATGGGTACAGTGGACCCCTCTGCCCCGGCCATTGCTCTTAAGTGTGGGTGGATGTGTTGCAATCTACCTACACTTGGGTTTACCTACCAAACCTATCTAGTAGTTGTAGTCAGGGTGTGCTACTCCCTTTGCTCTACAACAACTAAGTTCAGTAGAACTTAAGTATATCTAATCTTGTTTTATATGTACCTACAGGTACCTATGTGATCTTTCAATTGGTAACCAAGAGATTACAATGGTAAAACACAGCAAGCTCAAATCCAACCGCTGCTCACCAATGTGAGAAGTTGGCCTGGTATATGATGCTCACTAGTTAAAGTGATCACCTTGTACCATGCCAAGCAACCCTTATGGTGTGGTTGTAAGTCAACCTTTTCGGACTAGCTGCCCTAGTGGTAGCGTAGGCTAAGCAGTCTTTGAGGCTAAACTCGTGATGCGTGTTAAGCCAGCTGTTTTACCAAATGCAACCCCCTTTTATACCAATGAAAGGACACCACACAGATATATATTCAAAATATATATGTATTTATTTCTCAAAGTAACCCCTAGTCTCTTTATGAGCACAGGAGCACAAATCGTCAAACAAGATTATCACAGAATACACAGAAGTTGCACTTTATATGGATAGGCCCTGGTGGCCACTAGAACCATATACTAAAATAGTGGTATAAGTACCATGAACAGAAAAGGGAAAAGGCCTAGGGCCTCTAGAATCGCTGGGCCTACAAGGAGCTAACGTCAGTTAGTGACCAGGAGGTCCACGGGTGGCGTGTGCAGAGCAAATAGTCACACGCGTGCTCCCATAGGTTTCAATGGGTGCGTAAAAAGTACAAAGTTACTGCAAAGGAGATCTTCCGGGTTAACTAGGAACTTAAGATTTGGAACACAGGCACTAGAGATGTATTACTACACTTGGGCACCGGAGTACCAGCTTTACCTCACCCACAGGAAGCGGGTGCATAGGCCTCAAAGTGCGTCGGGTTTCTTCTATCTGTTCCGTTGAGCTTGAAGACAAAGATGCTGCAGGCGGTCGGTCCGGGAGAGATGCAGGGGATCCAAGAGTGGATCGGAGTTGCAGAAGGCCTGAAAGCAGAGGGGACAGTGTTCACAGTCACTAGCCAGTGACCGGCGTGGCACCAGGTAGGTACCAGGCGATGTCGGGTGCAAACAGGTGATGAGGGGTAGCTTGTCTCCGCAGCCACGTGGTCCCTGAAGGTCGACGACGTCCAGGAGTCGGCTCACGAGCTGTCCCACGCAGGCTCTCGCTGTCGGCGGTGTCGGCGACTTGGTCGAAGCAAACAAGCCTTGGCAAAAGCAATTGTAGGAGGATTCGGAAGTCAGCCGTTGGTTCTGACCAGCAAGGTCAGAGGGATTGCTTCTTTGGAGAGGAGCAAGGGCCAGTCTGGAGCAACCAGACCAGCGGTGTTTTTTGTAGAGTTCGTCGCCAAGATGGCCACTAGCCAGCGGGCCAGCAACCGGTTAGGCGCGTCGAGTGGCAAAATGCAGAAGGGCCCCACGCAGATCGTGGAGATGCTGGAGGGCTCACCTTTGGTGCAAATGCTGCTCGAGAGTTGGGCTTCTCAGATCCCAAAGCACAACTTGGAGGGAGCCTCGGTTGTTGCACTTGTCAGCTTGTCGTAGTCGATCCAAGATGGCTGGCTCCACGTGTCTCGGTGCCTCCACGGGTCTCCTCTTTGCAGGGACTGTGGATCGGGCGGTGAGAGGTCTGGAGGTCCAGGTCTTGTCAGTCTCTGGGCTCGGGCTCCGGCGGGAGGCGGCGGCAAAGCAGACGTTGATTCGCTGGATGGTGCTTGCGTTAGCAAGGTGGTCACTCCCTGACCACAGGGGAGATTGGCTTCAGTCCTCTGTGCGGCAGAGCGTCGAAGTTCCCGTCTTCTTCTTAGTTTCAAGTTGATTCCAGGATGTCTGAAGTCTTAGGACACAGCTCCTACCTTTATTCGGATTCTAGGGGCCGGACTACCTGCTAGGTCCCTCCCTATGGGTGGGACCAGGAAGGGGGGTGGTTACACCCCCAATCCTTTGTCCAGCTCGCCCCAGGCCCGGGACTGGTGTGCCCCAGGACCGGTTTGAACTGGCATATGCCCCGAGGCTCCTTGTGAGCCACAGGCATGTCTGGTTTCTTTCAAGCCCTACCTGACCAATACACAAAATCCTGTCTGGGGTGGTGCACGCACCTCCCCTGGCAGGAAACCCTTTGTCCACACCTCCCAAGCTGGAAGGACTCCCAGCAGCAGGAGGGCAGACTTGTGTCTGTGGTGGCAGCATCCATTTTGTGGAGCTGAGGCTATGTCTGATTTTACCCGGGTTTCAGGTACTGTACATGTCGTGTCCCTCTAGAAGGGTGGAATGCTAACCCCGTCGCCAGAATTGGCGAGGGGTTAGTATTCCAATTCGTATGACACCTTACTCGACATGTTTTGATAAAGCCAAACCAAAGATAGCATTTAACCGCGAGGTTCATAATGCACTTAAGAGTATATGGTATGACGATATCTGGAAACAGTAGAAGGAAGTTGTTCCGACCACTGCAGACAGGCTCAGCTCATGCCAGAGCACCATCTCACATGGAACCAAGCACTCTGCCTTCAGGATTGTTAAGGCCTGCCATAGGAGTGACTTATAGGTTACCAGGTGTCCCATTTAAGGTTAGGTATAGGTATACTACACCTAAGTAAGAGGTGATTACACCAACTTACCCCAGCTGAGTGATCAGCCAGTTGTGTCAAATCGTTAGGCCAAGCCTGGGGTGGCATAATACATGCTGCAGCCCTTGGCAGGCCTTGGGTACACCAATGCCCTGGGTACCTAGTGTACACTGGTACAGGGGCTGACAGGGTGATCCACTTCCAATTGGTTATGCACCTAGGGTGCATAGTTTTAATTTAGTAGAGAGAACAGCAGGCTGGGGGTCTGATTGGCAGGCCCACAGCCTCAATATGTCAAAAACCAGTGAAGCAAAAAGCAAAAATTTGGGGTGACCATAGGATAGTAGACCCTACTCTCCTACAACTGCTGACAGTAATAGGTGGTGTGACAGGAGTAATTGGAGGAACAGTTTTGTTTTTAGCCCTTGGGCAACCGCTGTCAGTTTTCCAATGCCCAGGAGTTTTACACTCATGGCAGTAGGGCTTTTTAGCTGTGGTAGAGGAGGGAGCTTGGGACCCACCACCCTGTGTGGAGTTTTGGGGCCCTGAGGAAGGTTTCTCTTTTTCTTTATCCCCACCCTTCTCTTGAGGCTTGGTGGTATCTTTCTTTTGGTCACCACCCTGGTTTTTAGGCCTGATCCTGGTCCTGACCCATTTATCTGCCCTCTTTCCCAATTCTTGGGGAGAGGTCAAATCTGAGTCTACCAGGTGTTGATGGAGAAGCTGGTTTTGACAATTACTTAAAATCTGCTCTCTCATCATCAAATTGTACAATCCTGTATAATCAGACACCTTACTTCCCAGCAACCAACCCTCCAAAGCCTTAGTGGCACATTCCACATATTCAGACCAGTCCTGAGTCTGTGTCTTCTGGGTGTCTCTGAACATTAACCTGTACTGTTCAGTGGTTAAGCCTAACCCATCAACTAGGACACTCTTCAGGACTCTGTAATTTCTGACATCCTCTTCTCTAACAGTGAGGAGTCTATCTCTGCCTCTCCCCTCAAAGGAGAGCCATAAGATTGCTGCCCACTGGTCTTCAGGAACCTGCTGCACTTTGCAGGCTCTCTCAAGAGCAGTCATCCATTTGTGGATGTCATCCCCACTTTTGTAGGGGGGCACAATCTTGGACAGGTTCCTATTGTCAAAGACCCTATCTTTGTCCCTAGGGACATTGCTGCCACCAGTGGGTATAGACCCACTCTCTCTATGCTGCCTAGCCTTGCTCAGTTTTTCTTCCATCAGGGCTACTTCTAGCTCCTGCTTCCTGATCCTCAGCTGGGCTTCCTGCATTCTGGCCTCATGTTCCCTCCTCTGAGGGGTGGTCAGTCTCCTTCTGGAGTGACCTTGAGAGCCTCTAGAGCCATGGGAAGCATTGGAGTCACCTGAGCGATTCCTTTGCCTTCCAAGCCCTGTGTTAAGTCCACTGGGGAGATCCAATGGGGTGAACCCACTGTCAGTCCCCAATAGCCTTAGTTTAGCTGGGCCAAGTATAACACTTGGCACTGGGCTAGTTCTCCCTTCATCCCCACTCACATCTGTATCCCCATCACTTTCTTCCTCTGTGGTAGGCATCCCATCTAAGGGGTGACTATTGAAAGGGGGTACCTCTGTGGCATCTTCAGAAGGGGGGCCTCCTGTTCCTGACCCTAAGGGGGCTAACTGGGAAGCTTTCCTGAGTTCTCTCTGATTCTCATCATTTTGTAAGAGTTCTCTGAGCTCAGCAGAGGTAGGGTTCTTGGGCTGTTTAAGGCCTCTAAGAGTTGCCAAATGCCTGAGCTCATTCTGGTTAAGGGTAGCAAAGCTGGATGTTGCCCTCTGGGGGTCACTCTCAACAGAGATGGGTACAGTGGACCCCTCTGCCCCGGCCATTGCTCTTAAGTGTGGGTGGATGTGTTGCAATCTACCTACACTTGTGTTTACCTACTAAACCTATCTAGTAGTTGTAGTCAGGGTGTGCTACTCCCTTTGCTCTACAACAACTAAGTTCAGTAGAACTTATGTATATCTAATCTTGTTTTATATGTACCTACAGGTAACTATGTGATCTTTCAATTGGTAACCAAGAGATTACAATGGTAAAACACAGCAAGCTCAAATCCAACCGCTGCTCACCAATGTGAGAAGTTGGCCTGGTATATGATGCTCACTAGTTAAAGTGATCACCTTGTACCATGCCAAGCAACCCTTATGGTGTGGTTGTAAGTCAACCTTTTCGGACTAGCTGCCCTAGTGGTAGCGTAGGCTAAGCAGTCTTTGAGGCTAAACTCGTGATGCGTGTTAAGCCAGCTGTTTTACCAAATGCAACCCCCTTTTATACCAATGAAAGGACACCACACAGATATATATTCAAAATATATATGTATTTATTTATCAAAGTAACCCCTAGTCTCTTTATGAGCACAGGAGCACAAATCGTCAAACAAGATTATCACAGAATACACAGAAGTTGCACTTTATATGGATAGGCCCTGGTGGCCACTCGAACCATATACTAAAATAGTGGTATAAGTACCACGAACAGAAAAGGGAAAAGGCCTAGGGCCTCTAGAATCGCTGGGCCTACAAGGAGCTAACGTCAGTTAGTGACCAGGAGGTCCACGGGTGGCGTGTGCAGAGCAAATAGTCACACGCGTGCTCCCATAGGTTTCAATGGGTGCGTAAAAAGTACAAAGTTACTGCAAAGGAGATCTTCCGGGTTAACTAGGAACTTAAGATTTGGAACACAGGCACTAGAGATGTATTACTACACTTGGGCACCGGAGTACCAGCTTTACCTCACCCACAGGAAGCAGGTGCATAGGCCTCAAAGTGCGTCGGGTTTCTTCTATCTGTTCCGTTGAGCTTGAAGACAAAGATGCTGCAGGCGGTCGGTCCGGGAGAGATGCAGTGGACCCAAGAGTGGATCGGAGATGTTGAAGACCTGTAAGCAGAGGGGACAGTGTTCACAGTCACTAGCCAGTGACCAGCGTGGCACCAGGTGGGTACCAGGCGATGTCGGGTGCAAACAGGAAGGAAGGTGTAGCTTGACTCTGCAGCCACGTGGTCCCTGAAGGTCGACGACGTCCAGGAGTCGAGTCACGAGCTGTCCCACGCAGGCTCTCGCTGTCGGCGGTGTCGGCGACTTGATCGAAGCAAACAAGCCTTGGCAAAAGCAATTGTTGTAGGCAAGGAGTTTAAGCTGATGGTTCTGACCAGCAAGGTCAGAGGAACGGCTCCTTTGGAGGGGAGCAAGGGCCAGTCTGGAGCAACCAGACCAGCGGTGTTTGTCGTAGATTTCGTCGCCAAGATGGCCACTAGCCAGCGGGCCAGCAACCGGTTAGGCACGTCGAGTGGCAAAATGCAGAAGGGCCCCACGCAGATCGTGGAGATGCTGGAGGGCTCACCTTTGGTGCAGATGCTGCTCGAGGGTTGGGCTTCTCAGGACCGAAAGCACAACTTGGAGGGAGCCTCGGTTGTTGCACTTGTCAGCTTGTCGTAGTCGTTCCAAGATGGCTGGCTCCACGTGTCTCGGTGCCTCAACGGGTCTCCTCTTTGCAGGGACTGTGGATCGGGCGGTGAGAGGTCTGGAGGTCCAGGTCTTGTCAGTCTCTGGGCTCGGGCTCCGGCGGGAGGCGGCGGCAAAGCAGATGTTGATTCGCTGGATGGTGCTTGCGTTAGCAAGGTGGTCACTCCCTGACCACAGGGGAGATTGGCTTCAGTCCTCTGTGCGGCAGAGCGTCGAAGTTCCCGTCTTCTTCTTAGTTTCAAGTTGATTCCAGGATGTCTGAAGTCTTAGGACACAGCTCCTACCTTTATTCGGATTCTAGGGGCCGGACTGTGAGAAGTTGGCCTGGTATATGCTGTTCACTAGTTCTAGTGACCACCTTGTACCATGCCAAGCAACCCTTATGGTGTGGTTGTAAGTCAACCTTTTTGGACTAGCTGCCCTAGTGGTAGCGTAGGCTAAGCAGTCTTTGAGGCTAAACTCGTGAAGCGTGTTAAGCAAGCTGTTTTACCAATAGTAACCCCCTTTTATACCAATGAAAGGACACCACACAGATATATATTCAAAATATATATGTATTTATTTCTCAAAGTAACCCCTAGTCTCTTTATGAGCACAGGAGCACAAATCGTCAAACAAGATTATCACAGAATACACAGAAGTTGCACTTTATATGGATAGGCCCTGGTGGCCACTCGAACCATATACTAAAATAGTGGTATAAGTACCACGAACAGGAAAGGGAAAAGGCCTAGGGCCTCTAGAATCGCTGGGCCTACAAGGAGCTAACGTCAGTTAGTGACCAGGAGGTCCACGGGTGGCGTGTGCAGAGCAAATAGTCACACGCGGGCTCCCATAGGTTTCAATGGGTGCGTAAAAAGTACAAAGTTACTGCAAAAGGAATCTTCCGGATGACCTAGGAACTTAAGATTTGGAACACAGGCACTAGAGATGTAATACTACACTTGGGCACCGGAGTACCAGCTTTACCTCACCCACAGGAAGCGGGTGCATAGGCCTCAAAGTGCGTCGGGTTTCTTCTATCTGTTCCGTTGAGCCTGGGACAAAGATGCTGCAGGCGGTCGGTCGGGAAGAGATGCAGTGGATCCAAGAGTGGATCGGAGATGTTGAAGACCTGTAAGCAGAGGGGACAGTGTTCACAGTCACTAGCCAGTGACCAGCGTGGCACCAGGTGGGTACCAGGCGATGTCGGGCGCAAACAGGTGATGAGGGGTAGCTTGTCTCCGCAGCCACGTGGTCCCTGAAGGTCGACGACGTCCAGGAGTCGGCTCACGAGCTGTCCCACGCAGGCTCTCGCTGTCGGCGGTGTCGGCGACTTGATCGAAGCAAACAAGCCTTGGCAAAAGCAATTGCAGGAGGATTCGGAAATCAGCTGTTGGTTCTGACCAGCAAGGTCAGAGGGATTGCTCCTTTGGAGGGGAGCAAGGGCCAGTCTGGAGCAACCAGACCAGCGGTGTTTGTCGTAGATTTCGTCGCCAAGATGGCCACTAGCCAGCGGGCCAGCAACCGGTTAGGCGCGTCGAGTGGCAAAATGCAGAAGGGCCCCACGCAGATCGTGGAGATGCTGGAGGGCTCACCTTTGGTGCAGATGCTGCTCGAGGGTTGGGCTTCTCAGGACCCAAAGCACAACTTAGAGGGAGCCTCGGTTGTTGCACTGGTCAGCTTGTCGTAGTCGTTCCAAGATGGCTGGCTCCACGTGTCTCGGTGCTTCCACGGGTCTCCTCTTTGCAGGGACTGTGGATCGGGCGGTGAGAGGTCTGGAGGTCCAGGTCTTGTCAGTCTCTGGGCTCGGGCTCCGGCGGGAGGCGGCGGCAAAGCAGACGTTGATTCGCTGGATGGTGCTTGCGTTAGCAAGGTGGTCACTCCCTGACCACAGGGGAGATTTTCTTCAGTCTTCTGTGCAGCAGAATGTCGAAGTTCCCGTCTTCTTCTTAGTTTCAAGTTGATTCCAGGACGTCTGAAGTCTTAGGACACAGCTCCTACCTTTATTCGGATTCTAGGGGCCGGACTACCTGCTAGGTCCCTCCCTATGGGTGGGACCAGGAAGGGGGGTGGTTACACCCCCAATCCTTTGTCCAGCTCGCCCCAGGCCCGGGACTGGTGTGCCCCAGGACCGGTTTGAACTGGCATATGCACCGAGGCTCCTTGTGAGCCACAGGCATGTCTGGTTTCTTTCAAGCCCTACCTGACCAATACACAAAATCCTGTCTGGGGTGGTGCACGCACCTCCCCTGGCAGGAAACCCTTTGTCCACACCTCCCAAGCTGGAAGGACTCCCAGCAGCAGGAGGGCAGACTTGTGTCTGTGGTGGCAGCATCCATTTTGTGGAGCTGAGGCTATGTCTGATTTTACCCGGGTTTCAGGTACTGTACATGTCGTGTCCCTCTAGAAGGGTGGAATGCTAACCCCGTCGCCAGAATTGGCGAGGGGTTAGTATTCCAATTCGTATGACACCTTACTCGACATGTTTTGATAAAGCCAAACCAAAGATAGCATTTAACCGCGAGGTTCATAATGCACTTAAGAGTATATGGTATGACGATATCTGGAAACAGTAGAAGGAAGTTGTTCCGACCACTGCAGACAGGCTCAGCTCATGCCAGAGCACCATCTCACATGGAACCAAGCACTCTGCCTTCAGGATTGTTAAGGCCTGCCATAGGAGTGACTTATAGGTTACCAGGTGTCCCATTTAAGTTTAGGTATAGGTATACTACACCTAAGTAAGAGGTGATTACACCAACTTACCCCAGCTGAGTGATCAGCCAGTTGTGTCAGATTGTTAGGCCAAGCCTGGGGTGGCATAATACATGCTTCAGCCCCTGGCAGGCCTTGGATACACCAATGCCCTGGGTACCTAGTGTACACTGGTACAGGGGCTGACAGGGTGATCCAACCAATTGGGTATGTACCTAGGGTACATGGAGTCCATTTTACAGAGAGAGCAGATAGCCTGAGAGCCTGAATGGCAGGATCTCAGGCCAACTAAGTCGAAAAACCAGCTAGACACTAGGCAAAAATTTGGGGGTAACCATAGTCAGATATCCACCTTCCTACACAACCCCCCCCCAAACGAAGGGAGATAAGGCTGACCTTGACCAGGTAAGCCTATATTGCCCAAGTGGCCATATAAGGAGGAACCAGCACTGGCATGGTTACCCCCTGTCTCATGGTCCACTAAGCAATCCCTCACCCTAAGGGTATCAGAGGGTCTCCACCATAGGGAATCTCTACCTGTGGTGTGTCTTGGCAAAGTAAAAGGCTGGTGTTGAGATGGAGTACTGAAGTGAGTGTCCTCAAAGTGAGGCCTCAGCTTCCTCCAATCATCCTCCACCATGGATGCCTTTCTTCCTTTAACTGAGTTGCACTGTGCTCTCAGGGTCAGCCTCTGGCTACCTAAAGCTGGAGGCTGGGTCCCTTTTGTGGGCTTACTGGAGGGACAGGTCAGGTTTGGGGCCCTAAGGTCCCATGTTTGCCTGTGCCCAACAGAATCCCCCTGGGGGAGGTCCCTAACTACCTGTAAAGGAGATCCCTCAGGAATGTTTTTACCCATCACCTGACTAGGGCTACTAGCCAGGCAATCCTCATTCTTTTGATGGGGGGGTTCTTGTGGACAGGGGCCCTCTGGGGGTCCACTGGCCTCCCTGACCTCTGCAGCCCTGGGCTGACTGAGGCAGGGTAGAGAGAGGCAGGCTACCTGCACCAGACTGGATCCCACCTTGGAAGGGGCCACTGACATCAGAGGCTCTGCCAGGCCAGGCCTGGCTACCTCTGGGGCAGTTCCTTCACAAGGGGTGAGGTCAGATCCCTGAGGAGGCTGACCTTTTCCTAATGTCTGGGGAGAGGGAGACTTTTCTTCCTCCCCACTACTCTCAGTTTGTGTGGAGTGATCCATTGTTTCAGGCTTCACTACACCTATGTCAGTCTGAGTATAGGCTGAGACCATTACAGCCTTGCCAACCTTTTCAGGGGGGCACTCAGTTTGTGTTTGAGCTGTGACTGTCACAGCTCTGCCAGTCCCTACAGGGAAGTCTGTCTGTGCCTGGGCTGTGGCTACCACTGCCCTTCCAACCTTTTCAGGGAGGAAATCTATTTGGACAGGGGTTGTGAATGGCACAACCCCCCTACCCTTTTGTGAAAGGCCTACCATTTTAAAATGGGTGTCTTGTTCAACTCCAGCCCAAGCTGAGAGTTCTAAGTCATTCCCCAGTAAGCAGTCTACAGGCAAGGTTGGGGACACTGCTACCCTTTTAGGGCCAGTGACCCCTCCCCAGCTGAGACATACCTCTGCCATGGGATGACTGTTCTGTTTGCCATCAATGTTAGTCACCTGGTAGGAGAAACCGGGCAAAAGCTGCTCAGAGGGAACTAGCCAATGGGCCACCATTGTGATGCTAGCCCCAGTGTCTCTGTAGGCCTCAGCTTTTGTACCATTGATGTAGGGCTCCTGTCTGTACCTACCCAAAGTGTTGGGACAGGCAGTGAAGTTGGCAAATCCCATGCCACCATCACAGACAAGAGTGGTTGCTGTAGGGGAATTGGCTAAGCCAGGGTCCCCCTGTGTTCCCCAAGTAAACCCACCCAGATTTCTGGGGGCACTCCCACCACCTGGGGGATTACTGCTGACAGTAATAGGTGGTGTGACAGGAGTAATTGGAGGAACAGTTTTGTTTTTAGCCCTTGGGCAACCGCTGTCAGTTTTCCAATGCCCAGGAGTTTTACACTCATGGCAGTAGGGCTTTTTAGCTGTGGTAGAGGAGGGAGCTTGGGACCCACCACCCTGTGTGGAGTTTTGGGGCCCTGAGGAAGGTTTCTCTTTTTCTTTATCCCCACCCTTCTCTTGAGGCTTGGTGGTATCTTTCTTTTGGTCACCACCCTGGTTTTTAGGCCTGATCCTGGTCCTGACCCATTTATCTGCCCTCTTTCCCAATTCTTGGGGAGAGGTCAAATCTGAGTCTACCAGGTGTTGATGGAGAAGCTGGTTTTGACAATTACTTAAAATCTGCTCTCTCATCATCAAATTGTACAATCCTGTATAATCAGACACCTTATGTAGGAAGGTGGATATCTGACTATGGTTACCCCCAAATTTTTGCCTAGTGTCTAGCTGGTTTTTCGACTTAGTTGGCCTGAGATCCTGCTATTCAGGATCTCAGCCTGGCTGTTCTCTCTTTAAAATGGACTCCATGTACCCTAGGTACATACCCAATTGGTTGGATCACCCTGTCAGCCCCTGTACCAGTGTACACTAGGTACCCAGGGCATTGGTGTACCCAAGGCCTGCCAAGGGCTGCAGCATGTATTATGCCACCCCAGGCTTGGCCTAACAATTTGACACAACTGGCTGATCACTCAGCTGGGGTAAGTTGGTGTAATCACCTCTTACTTAGGTGTAGTATACCTATACCTAACCTTAAATGGGACACCTGGTAACCTATAAGTCACTCCTATGGCAGGCCTTAACAATCCTGAAGGCAGAGTGCTTGGTTCCATGTGAGATGGTGCTCTGGCATGAGCTGAGCCTGTCTGCCGTGGTCGGAACAACTTCCTTCTACTGTTTCCAGATATCGTCATACCATATACTCTTAAGTGCATTATGAACCTCGCGGTTAAATGCTATCTTTGGTTTGGCTTTATCAAAACATGTCGAGTAAGGTGTCATACGAATTGGAATACTAACCCCTCGCCAATTCTGGCGACGGGGTTAGCATTCCACCCTTCTAGAGGGACACGACATGTACAGTACCTGAAACCCGGGTAAAATCAGACATAGCCTCAGCTCCACAAAATGGATGCTGCCACCACAGACACAAGTCTGCCCTCCTGCTGCTGGGAGTCCTTCCAGCTTGGGAGGTGTGGACAAAGGGTTTCCTGCCAGGGGAGGTGCGTGCACCACCCCAGACAGGATTTTGTGTATTGGTCAGGTAGGGCTTGAAAGAAACCAGACATGCCTGTGGCTCACAAGGAGCCTCGGTGCATATGCCAGTTCAAACCGGTCCTGGGGCACACCAGTCCCGGGCCTGGGGCGAGCTGGACAAAGGATTGGGGGTGTAACCACCCCCCTTCCTGGTCCCACCCATAGGGAGGGACCTAGCAGGTAGTCCGGCCCCTAGAATCCGAATAAAGGTAGGAGCTGTGTCCTAAGACTTTAGACATCCTGGAATCAACTTGAAACTAAGAAGAAGATGGGAACTTCGACATTCTGCTGCACAGAAGACTGAAGAAAATCTCCCCTGTGGTCAGGGAGTGACCACCTTGCTAACGCAAGCACCATCCAGCGCATCAACATCTGCTTTGCCGCCGCCTCCCGCCGGAGCCCGAGCCCAGAGACTGACAAGACCTGGACCTCCAGACCTCTCACCGCCCGATCCACAGTCCCTGAAAAGAGGAGACCCGTGGAGGCACCGAGACACGTGGAGCCAGCCATCTTGGAACGACTACGACAAGCTGACAAGTGCAACAACCGAGGCTCCCTCCAAGTTGTGCTTTGGGATCTGAGAAGCCCAACCCCCGAGCAGCATCTGCACCAAAGGTGAGCCCTCCAGCATCTCCACGATCTGCGTGGGGCCCTTCTGCATTTTGCCACTCGACGCGCCTAACCGGTTGCTGGCCCGCTGGCTAGTGGCCATCTTGGCGACGAAATCTACGACAAACACCGCTGGTCTGGTTGCTCCAGACTGGCCCTTGCTCCCCTCCAAAGGAGCAATCCCTCTGACCTTGCTGGTCAGAACCAACAGCTGCTTTCCGAATCCTCCTGCAATTGCTTTTGCCAAGGCTTGTTTGCTTCGATCAAGTCGCCGACACCGCCGACAGCGAGAGCCTGCGTGGGACAGCTCGTGAGCCGACTCCTGGACGTCGTCGACCTTCAGGGACCACGTGGCTGCGGAGACAAGCTACCCCTCATCACCTGTTTGCACCCGACATCGCCTGGTACCCACCTGGTGCCACGCTGGTCACTGGCTAGTGACTGTGAACACTGTCCCCTCTGCTTACAGGTCTTCAACATCTCCGATCCACTCTTGGATCCACTGCATCTCTTCCCGACCGACCGCCTGCAGCATCTTTGTCCCAGGCTCAACGGAACAGATAGAAGAAACCCGACGCACTTTGAGGCCTATGCACCCGCTTCCTGTGGGTGAGGTAAAGCTGGTACTCCGGTGCCCATGTGTAGTAATACATCTCTAGTGCCTGTGTTCCAAATCTTAAGTTCCTAGGTCATCCGGAAGATTCCTTTTGCAGTAACTTTGTACTTTTTACGCACCCATTGAAACCTATGGGAGCCCGCGTGTGACTATTTGCTCTGCACACGCCACCCGTGGACCTCCTGGTCACTAACTGACGTTAGCTCCTTGTAGGCCCAGCGATTCTAGAGGCCCTAGGCCTTTTCCCTTTTCTGTTCGTGGTACTTATACCACTATTTTAGTATATGGTTCGAGTGGCCACCAGGGCCTATCCATATAAAGTGCAACTTCTGTGTATTCTGTGATAATCTTGTTTGACGATTTGTGCTCCTGTGCTCATAAAGAGACTAGGGGTTACTTTGAGAAATAAATACATATATATTTTGAATATATATCTGTGTGGTGTCCTTTCATTGGTATAAAAGGGGGTTACTATTGGTAAAACAGCTTGCTTAACACGCATCACGAGTTTAGCCTCAAAGACTGCTTAGCCTACGCTACCACTAGGGCAGCTAGTCCAAAAAGGTTGACTTACAACCACACCATAAGGGTTGCTTGGCATGGTACAAGGTGGTCACTAGAACTAGTGAACAGCATATACCAGGCCAACTTCTCACATTGGTGAGCAGCGGTTGGATTTGAGCTTGCTGTGTTTTACCATTGTAATCTCTTGGTTACCAATTGAAAGATCACATAGGTACCTGTAGGTACATATAAAACAAGATTAGATATACATAAGTTCTACTGAACTTAGTTGTGGTAGAGCAAAGGGAGTAGCACACCCTGACTACAACTACTAGATAGGTTTAGTAGGTAAACCCAAGTGTAGGTAGATTGCAACACATCCACCCACACTTAAGAGCAATGGCTGGGGCAGAGGGGTCCACTGTACCCATCTCTGTTGAGAGTGACCCCCCGAGGGCACCATCCATCTATGCTACCCTTAATCAAAATGAGCTCAGGCAGCTGGCAACTCTTAGAGGCCTTAAACAGCCCAAGAACCCTACCTCTGCTTTGCTCAGAGAGCTCTTGCAAGAAGATGAAAATCAAAAAGAGCTCAGGAAAGCTTCCCAGTTAGCCCCCTTAGGGACAGGAACAGGAGGCCCCCCTTCTGAAGATGCCACTGAGGTACCCCTTTCCAATAGTCACCCCTTAGATGGGATGCCTACCACAGAGGATGAGAGTGAAAAGGATACTGACAGTAGTGAGGATGAAGGGAGAACTAGCCCAGTGCCAAGTGTTATACTTGGCCCAGCTAAACTAAGGCTATTGGGGACTGACAGTGGGTTCACCCCACTGGATCTCCCCAGTGGACTTAACACAGGGCTTGGAAGGCAAAGGAATCGCTCAGGTGACTCCAATGCTTCCCATGGCTCTAGAGGCTCTCAAGGTCACTCCAGGAGAAGGATGACCACCCCTCAGAGGAGGGAACATGAGGCCAAGATGCAAGAAGCCCAGCTGAGGATCAGGAAGCAGGAGCTAGAAGTAGCCCTGATGGAAGAAAAACTGAGCAAGGCTAGGCAGCATAGAGAGAGTGGGTCTATACCCACTGGTGGCAGCAATGTCCCTAGGGACAAAGATAGGGTCTTTGACAATAGGAACCTGTCCAAGATTGTGCCCCCCTACAAAAGTGGGGATGACATCCACAAATGGATGACTGCTCTTGAGAGAGCCTGCAAAGTGCAGCAGGTTCCTGAAGACCAGTGGGCAGCAATCTTATGGCTCTCCTTTGAGGGGAGAGGCAGAGATAGACTCCTCACTGTTAGAGAAGAGGATGTCAGAAATTACAGAGTCCTGAAGAGTGTCCTAGTTGATGGGTTAGGCTTAACCACTGAACAGTACAGGTTAATGTTCAGAGACACCCAGAAGACACAGACTCAGGACTGGTCTGAATATGTGGAATGTGCCACTAAGGCTTTGGAGGGTTGGTTGCTGGGAAGTAAGGTGTCTGATTATACAGGATTGTACAATTTGATGATGAGAGAGCAGATTTTAAGTAATTGTCAAAACCAGCTTCTCCATCAACACCTGGTAGACTCAGATTTGACCTCTCCCCAAGAATTGGGAAAGAGGGCAGATAAATGGGTCAGGACCAGGATCAGGCCTAAAAACCAGGGTGGTGACCAAAAGAAAGATACCACCAAGCCTCAAGAGAAGGGTGGGGATAAAGAAAAAGAGAAACCTTCCTCAGGGCCCCAAAACTCCACACAGGGTGGTGGGTCCCAAGCTCCCTCCTCTACCACAGCCAAAAAGCCCTACTGCCATGAGTGTAAAACTCCTGGGCATTGGAAAACTGACAGCGGTTGCCCAAGGGCTAAAAACAAAACTGTTCCTCCAATTACTCCTGTCACACCACCTATTACTGTCAGCAGTAATCCCCCAGGTGGTGGGAGTGCCCCCAGAAATCTGGGTGGGTTTACTTGGGGAACACAGGGGGACCCTGGCTTAGCCAATTCCCCTGCAGCAGATACTCTTGTCTGTGATGGTGGCATGGGGTTTGCCAACTTCACTGCCTGTCCCAACACTTTGGGTAGGTACAGACAGGAGCCCTACATCAATGGTACAAAAGCTGAGGCCTACAGAGACACTGGAGCTAGCATCACAATGGTGGCCCATTGGCTAGTTCCCTCTGAGCAGCTTTTGCCTGGTTTCTCCTACCAGGTGACCAACATTGATGGCAAACAGAACAGTCATCCCATGGCAGAGGTATGTCTCAGCTGGGGAGGTGTCACTGGCCCTAAAAGGGTGGCAGTGTCCCCAACCTTGCCTGTAGACTGCTTACTGGGGAATGACTTAGAACTCTCAGCTTGGGCTGGAGTTGAACAAGACACCCATTCTAAAATGGTAGGCCTGTCACAAAAGGGTAGGGGGGTTGTGCCATTCACAACCCCTGTCCAAATAGATTTCCTCCCTGAAAAGGTTGGAAGGGCAGTGGTAGCCACAGCCCAGGCACAGACAGACTTCCCTGTAGAGACTGGCAGAGCTGTGACAGTCACAGCTCAAACACAAACTGAGTGCCCCCCTGAAAAGGTTGGCAAGGCTGTAATGGTCTCAGCCTATACTCAGACTGACATAGGTGTAGTGAAGCCTGAAACAATGGATCACTCCACACAAACTGAGAGTAGTGGGGAGGAAGAAAAGTCTCCCTCTCCCCAGACATTAGGAAAAGGTCAGCCTCCTCAGGGATCTGACCTCACCCCTTGTGAAGGAACTGCCCCAGAGGTAGCCAGGCCTGGCCTGGCAGAGCCTCTGATGTCAGTGGCCCCTTCCAAGGTGGGACCCAGTCTGGTGCAGGTAGCCTGCCTCTCTCTACCCTGCCTCAGTCAGCCCAGGGCTGCAGAGGTCAGGGAGGCCAGTGGACCCCCAGAGGGCCCCTGTCCACAAGAACCCCCCCATCAAAAGAATGAGGATTGCCTGGCTAGTAGCCCTAGTCAGGTGATGGGTAAAAACATTCCTGAGGGATCTCCTTTACAGGTAGTTAGGGACCTCCCCCAGAGGGATTCTGTTGGGCACAGGCAAACCTGGGACCTTAGGGCCCCAAACCTGACCTGTCCCTCCAGTAAGCCCACAAAAGGGACCCAGCCTCCAGCTTTAGGTAGCCAGAGGCTGACCCTGAGAGCACAGTGCAACTCAGTTAAGGAAAGAAAGGCATCCATGGTGGAGGGGGATTGGAGGAAGCTGAGGCCTCACTTTGAGGACACTCACTTCAGTACTCCATCTCAACACCAGCCTTTTACTTTGCCAAGACACACCAAAGGTAGAGATTCCCTATGGTGGAGACCCTCTGATACCCTTAGGGTGAGGGATTGCTTAGTGGACCATGAGACAGGGGGTAACCATGCCAGTGCTGGTTCCTCCTTATATGGCCACTTGGGCAATATAGGCTTACCTGGTCAAGGTCAGCCTTATCTCCCTTCGTTTGGGGGGGGGTTGTGTAGGAAGGTGGATATCTGACTATGGTTACCCCCAAATTTTTGCCTAGTGTCTAGCTGGTTTTTCGACTTAGTTGGCCTGAGATCCTGCTATTCAGGATCTCAGCCTGGCTGTTCTCTCTTTAAAATGGACTCCATGTACCCTAGGTACATACCCAATTGGTTGGATCACCCTGTCAGCCCCTGTACCAGTGTACACTAGGTACCCAGGGCATTGGTGTACCCAAGGCCTGCCAAGGGCTGCAGCATGTATTATGCCACCCCAGGCTTGGCCTAACAATTTGACACAACTGGCTGATCACTCAGCTGGGGTAAGTTGGTGTAATCACCTCTTACTTAGGTGTAGTATACCTATACCTAACCTTAAATGGGACACCTGGTAACCTATAAGTCACTCCTATGGCAGGCCTTAACAATCCTGAAGGCAGAGTGCTTGGTTCCATGTGAGATGGTGCTCTGGCATGAGCTGAGCCTGTCTGCCGTGGTCGGAACAACTTCCTTCTACTGTTTCCAGATATCGTCATACCATATACTCTTAAGTGCATTATGAACCTCGCGGTTAAATGCTATCTTTGGTTTGGCTTTATCAAAACATGTCGAGTAAGGTGTCATACGAATTGGAATACTAACCCCTCGCCAATTCTGGCGACGGGGTTAGCATTCCACCCTTCTAGAGGGACACGACATGTACAGTACCTGAAACCCGGGTAAAATCAGACATAGCCTCAGCTCCACAAAATGGATGCTGCCACCACAGACACAAGTCTGCCCTCCTGCTGCTGGGAGTCCTTCCAGCTTGGGAGGTGTGGACAAAGGGTTTCCTGCCAGGGGAGGTGCGTGCACCACCCCAGACAGGATTTTGTGTATTGGTCAGGTAGGGCTTGAAAGAAACCAGACATGCCTGTGGCTCACAAGGAGCCTCGGTGCATATGCCAGTTCAAACCGGTCCTGGGGCACACCAGTCCCGGGCCTGGGGCGAGCTGGACAAAGGATTGGGGGTGTAACCACCCCCCTTCCTGGTCCCACCCATAGGGAGGGACCTAGCAGGTAGTCCGGCCCCTAGAATCCGAATAAAGGTAGGAGCTGTGTCCTAAGACTTTAGACATCCTGGAATCAACTTGAAACTAAGAAGAAGATGGGAACTTCGACATTCTGCTGCACAGAAGACTGAAGAAAATCTCCCCTGTGGTCAGGGAGTGACCACCTTGCTAACGCAAGCACCATCCAGCGCATCAACATCTGCTTTGCCGCCGCCTCCCGCCGGAGCCCGAGCCCAGAGACTGACAAGACCTGGACCTCCAGACCTCTCACCGCCCGATCCACAGTCCCTGAAAAGAGGAGACCCGTGGAGGCACCGAGACACGTGGAGCCAGCCATCTTGGAACGACTACGACAAGCTGACAAGTGCAACAACCGAGGCTCCCTCCAAGTTGTGCTTTGGGATCTGAGAAGCCCAACCCCCGAGCAGCATCTGCACCAAAGGTGAGCCCTCCAGCATCTCCACGATCTGCGTGGGGCCCTTCTGCATTTTGCCACTCGACGCGCCTAACCGGTTGCTGGCCCGCTGGCTAGTGGCCATCTTGGCGACGAAATCTACGACAAACACCGCTGGTCTGGTTGCTCCAGACTGGCCCTTGCTCCCCTCCAAAGGAGCAATCCCTCTGACCTTGCTGGTCAGAACCAACAGCTGCTTTCCGAATCCTCCTGCAATTGCTTTTGCCAAGGCTTGTTTGCTTCGATCAAGTCGCCGACACCGCCGACAGCGAGAGCCTGCGTGGGACAGCTCGTGAGCCGACTCCTGGACGTCGTCGACCTTCAGGGACCACGTGGCTGCGGAGACAAGCTACCCCTCATCACCTGTTTGCACCCGACATCGCCTGGTACCCACCTGGTGCCACGCTGGTCACTGGCTAGTGACTGTGAACACTGTCCCCTCTGCTTACAGGTCTTCAACATCTCCGATCCACTCTTGGATCCACTGCATCTCTTCCCGACCGACCGCCTGCAGCATCTTTGTCCCAGGCTCAACGGAACAGATAGAAGAAACCCGACGCACTTTGAGGCCTATGCACCCGCTTCCTGTGGGTGAGGTAAAGCTGGTACTCCAGTGCCCATGTGTAGTAATACATCTCTAGTGCCTGTGTTCCAAATCTTAAGTTCCTAGGTCATCCGGAAGATTCCTTTTGCAGTAACTTTGTACTTTTTACGCACCCATTGAAACCTATGGGAGCCCGCGTGTGACTATTTGCTCTGCACACGCCACCCGTGGACCTCCTGGTCACTAACTGACGTTAGCTCCTTGTAGGCCCAGCGATTCTAGAGGCCCTAGGCCTTTTCCCTTTTCTGTTCGTGGTACTTATACCACTATTTTAGTATATGGTTCGAGTGGCCACCAGGGCCTATCCATATAAAGTGCAACTTCTGTGTATTCTGTGATAATCTTGTTTGACGATTTGTGCTCCTGTGCTCATAAAGAGACTAGGGGTTACTTTGAGAAATAAATACATATATATTTTGAATATATATCTGTGTGGTGTCCTTTCATTGGTATAAAAGGGGGTTACTATTGGTAAAACAGCTTGCTTAACACGCATCACGAGTTTAGCCTCAAAGACTGCTTAGCCTACGCTACCACTAGGGCAGCTAGTCCAAAAAGGTTGACTTACAACCACACCATAAGGGTTGCTTGGCATGGTACAAGGTGGTCACTAGAACTAGTGAACAGCATATACCAGGCCAACTTCTCACACCTTACTTCCCAGCAACCAACCCTCCAAAGCCTTAGTGGCACATTCCACATATTCAGACCAGTCCTGAGTCTGTGTCTTCTGGGTGTCTCTGAACATTAACCTGTACTGTTCAGTGGTTAAGCCTAACCCATCAACTAGGACACTCTTCAGGACTCTGTAATTTCTGACATCCTCTTCTCTAACAGTGAGGAGTCTATCTCTGCCTCTCCCCTCAAAGGAGAGCCATAAGATTGCTGCCCACTGGTCTTCAGGAACCTGCTGCACTTTGCAGGCTCTCTCAAGAGCAGTCATCCATTTGTGGATGTCATCCCCACTTTTGTAGGGGGGCACAATCTTGGACAGGTTCCTATTGTCAAAGACCCTATCTTTGTCCCTAGGGACATTGCTGCCACCAGTGGGTATAGACCCACTCTCTCTATGCTGCCTAGCCTTGCTCAGTTTTTCTTCCATCAGGGCTACTTCTAGCTCCTGCTTCCTGATCCTCAGCTGGGCTTCCTGCATTCTGGCCTCATGTTCCCTCCTCTGAGGGGTGGTCAGTCTCCTTCTGGAGTGACCTTGAGAGCCTCTAGAGCCATGGGAAGCATTGGAGTCACCTGAGCGATTCCTTTGCCTTCCAAGCCCTGTGTTAAGTCCACTGGGGAGATCCAATGGGGTGAACCCACTGTCAGTCCCCAATAGCCTTAGTTTAGCTGGGCCAAGTATAACACTTGGCACTGGGCTAGTTCTCCCTTCATCCCCACTCACATCTGTATCCCCATCACTTTCTTCCTCTGTGGTAGGCATCCCATCTAAGGGGTGACTATTGGGAAGGGGTACTTCAGTGGCATCTTCAGAAGGGGGGCCTCCTGTTCCTGTCCCTAAGGGGGCTAACTGGGAAGCTTTCTTGAGTGCTCTCTGATTCTCATCATTCTGTAAGAGCTCTCTGAGCTCAGCAGAGTTTGGGTTCTTGGGCTGTTTAAGGCCTCTAAGAGTTGCCAAATGCCTGAGCTCATTCTGATTAAGGGTAGCAAAGCTGGATGGTGCCCTCTGGGGGTCACTCTCAACAGAGATGGGTACAGTGGACCCCTCTGCCCCGGCCATTGCTCTTAAGTGTGGGTGGATGTGTTGCAATCTACCTACACTTGGGTTTACCTACTAAACCTATCTAGTAGTTGTAGTCAGGGTGTGCTACTCCCTTTGCTCTACAACAACTAAGTTCAGTAGAACTTAAGTATATCTAATCTTGTTTTATATGTACCTACAGGTACCTATGTGATCTTTCAATTGGTAACCAAGAGATTACAATGGTAAAACACAGCAAGCTCAAATCCAACCGCTGCTCACCAATGTGAGAAGTTGGCCTGGTATATGCTGTTCACTAGTTCTAGTGACCACCTTGTACCATGCCAAGCAACCCTTATGGTGTGGTTGTAAGTCAACCTTTTTGGACTAGCTGCCCTAGTGGTAGCGTAGGCTAAGCAGTCTTTGAGGCTAAACTCGTGAAGCGTGTTAAGCAAGCTGTTTTACCAATAGTAACCCCCTTTTATACCAATGAAAGGACACCACACAGATATATATTCAAAATATATATGTATTTATTTCTCAAAGTAACCCCTAGTCTCTTTATGAGCACAGGAGCACAAATCGTCAAACAAGATTATCACAGAATACACAGAAGTTGCACTTTATATGGATAGGCCCTGGTGGCCACTCGAACCATATACTAAAATAGTGGTATAAGTACCACGAACAGGAAAGGGAAAAGGCCTAGGGCCTAGGGCCTCTAGAATCGCTGGGCCTACAAGGAGCTAACGTCAGTTAGTGACCAGGAGGTCCACGGGTGGCGTGTGCAGAGCAAATAGTCACACGCGGGCTCCCATAGGTTTCAATGGGTGCGTAAAAAGTACAAAGTTACTGCAAAAGGAATCTTCCGGATGACCTAGGAACTTAAGATTTGGAACACAGGCACTAGAGATGTAATACTACACTTGGGCACCGGAGTACCAGCTTTACCTCACCCACAGGAAGCGGGTGCATAGGCCTCAAAGTGCGTCGGGTTTCTTCTATCTGTTCCGTTGAGCCTGGGACAAAGATGCTGCAGGCGGTCGGTCGGGAAGAGATGCAGTGGATCCAAGAGTGGATCGGAGATGTTGAAGACCTGTAAGCAGAGGGGACAGTGTTCACAGTCACTAGCCAGTGACCAGCGTGGCACCAGGTGGGTACCAGGCGATGTCGGGCGCAAACAGGTGATGAGGGGTAGCTTGTCTCCGCAGCCACGTGGTCCCTGAAGGTCGACGACGTCCAGGAGTCGGCTCACGAGCTGTCCCACGCAGGCTCTCGCTGTCGGCGGTGTCGGCGACTTGATCGAAGCAAACAAGCCTTGGCAAAAGCAATTGCAGGAGGATTCGGAAATCAGCTGTTGGTTCTGACCAGCAAGGTCAGAGGGATTGCTCCTTTGGAGGGGAGCAAGGGCCAGTCTGGAGCAACCAGACCAGCGGTGTTTGTCGTAGATTTCGTCGCCAAGATGGCCACTAGCCAGCGGGCCAGCAACCGGTTAGGCGCGTCGAGTGGCAAAATGCAGAAGGGCCCCACGCAGATCGTGGAGATGCTGGAGGGCTCACCTTTGGTGCAGATGCTGCTCGAGGGTTGGGCTTCTCAGGACCCAAAGCACAACTTAGAGGGAGCCTCGGTTGTTGCACTGGTCAGCTTGTCGTAGTCGTTCCAAGATGGCTGGCTCCACGTGTCTCGGTGCCTCCACGGGTCTCCTCTTTGCAGGGACTGTGGATCGGGCGGTGAGAGGTCTGGAGGTCCAGGTCTTGTCAGTCTCTGGGCTCGGGCTCCGGCGGGAGGCGGCGGCAAAGCAGACGTTGATTCGCTGGATGGTGCTTGCGTTAGCAAGGTGGTCACTCCCTGACCACAGGGGAGATTTTCTTCAGTCTTCTGTGCAGCAGAATGTCGAAGTTCCCGTCTTCTTCTTAGTTTCAAGTTGATTCCAGGACGTCTGAAGTCTTAGGACACAGCTCCTACCTTTATTCGGATTCTAGGGGCCGGACTACCTGCTAGGTCCCTCCCTATGGGTGGGACCAGGAAGGGGGGTGGTTACACCCCCAATCCTTTGTCCAGCTCGCCCCAGGCCCGGGACTGGTGTGCCCCAGGACCGGTTTGAACTGGCATATGCACCGAGGCTCCTTGTGAGCCACAGGCATGTCTGGTTTCTTTCAAGCCCTACCTGACCAATACACAAAATCCTGTCTGGGGTGGTGCACGCACCTCCCCTGGCAGGAAACCCTTTGTCCACACCTCCCAAGCTGGAAGGACTCCCAGCAGCAGGAGGGCAGACTTGTGTCTGTGGTGGCAGCATCCATTTTGTGGAGCTGAGGCTATGTCTGATTTTACCCGGGTTTCAGGTACTGTACATGTCGTGTCCCTCTAGAAGGGTGGAATGCTAACCCCGTCGCCAGAATTGGCGAGGGGTTAGTATTCCAATTCGTATGACACCTTACTCGACATGTTTTGATAAAGCCAAACCAAAGATAGCATTTAACCGCGAGGTTCATAATGCACTTAAGAGTATATGGTATGACGATATCTGGAAACAGTAGAAGGAAGTTGTTCCGACCACTGCAGACAGGCTCAGCTCATGCCAGAGCACCATCTCACATGGAACCAAGCACTCTGCCTTCAGGATTGTTAAGGCCTGCCATAGGAGTGACTTATAGGTTACCAGGTGTCCCATTTAAGTTTAGGTATAGGTATACTACACCTAAGTAAGAGGTGATTACACCAACTTACCCCAGCTGAGTGATCAGCCAGTTGTGTCAGATTGTTAGGCCAAGCCTGGGGTGGCATAATACATGCTTCAGCCCCTGGCAGGCCTTGGATACACCAATGCCCTGGGTACCTAGTGTACACTGGTACAGGGGCTGACAGGGTGATCCAACCAATTGGGTATGTACCTAGGGTACATGGAGTCCATTTTACAGAGAGAGCAGATAGCCTGAGAGCCTGAATGGCAGGATCTCAGGCCAACTAAGTCGAAAAACCAGCTAGACACTAGGCAAAAATTTGGGGGTAACCATAGTCAGATATCCACCTTCCTACACGGACTACCTGCTAGGTCCCTCCCTATGGGTGGGACCAGGAAGGGGGGTGGTTACACCCCCAATCCTTTGTCCAGCTCGCCCCAGGCCCGGGACTGGTGTGCCCCAGGACCGGTTTGAACTGGCATATGCCCCGAGGCTCCTTGTGAGCCACAGGCATGTCTGGTTTCTTTCAAGCCCTACCTGACCAATACACAAAATCCTGTCTGGGGTGGTGCATGCACCTCCCCTGGCAGGAAACCCTTTGTCCACACCTCCCAAGCTGGAAGGACTCCCAGCAGCAGGAGGGCAGACTTGTGTCTGTGGTGGCAGCATCCATTTTGTGGAGCTGAGGCTATGTCTGATTTTACCCGGGTTTCAGGCACTGTACATGTCGTGTCCCTCTAGAAGGGTGGAATGCTAACCCCGTCGCCAGAATTGGTGAGGGGTTAGTATTCCAATTCGTATGACACCTTACTCGACATGTTTTGATAAAGCCAAACCAAAGATAGCATTTAACCGCGAGGTTCATAATGCACTTAAGAGTATATGGTATGACGATATCTGGAAACAGTAGAAGGAAGTTGTTCCGACCACTGCAGACAGGCTCAGCTCATGCCAGAGCACCATCTCACATGGAACCAAGCACTCTGCCTTCAGGATTGTTAAGGCCTGCCATAGGAGTGACTTATAGGTTACCAGGTGTCCCATTTAAGTTTAGGTATAGGTATACTACACCTAAGTAAGAGGTGATTACACCAACTTACCCCAGCTGAGTGATCAGCCAGTTGTGTCAGATTGTTAGGCCAAGCCTGGGGTGGCATAATACATGCTTCAGCCCCTGGCAGGCCTTGGATACACCAATGCCCTGGGTACCTAGTGTACACTGGTACAGGGGCTGACAGGGTGATCCAACCAATTGGGTATGTACCTAGGGTACATGGAGTCCATTTTACAGAGAGAGCAGATAGCCTGAGAGCCTGAATGGCAGGATCTCAGGCCAACTAAGTCGAAAAACCAGCTAGACACTAGGCAAAAATTTGGGGGTAACCATAGTCAGATATCCACCTTCCTACACACACACACACACACAACCACACACACAAACACACACACAAACACAACCACACACACACACAACCACACACACACACAACCACACACACACACACAACCACACACAACCACACACAACCACACACACACAACCACACACACACAACCACACACAACCACACACACAACCCACACACAACCACACACACAACCCACACACAACCACACACACCACCCACACACAACCACACACACCACCCACACACAACCACACACACCACACACACACACACACACAACCACACACACACACACAACCACACACACACACAACCACACACACACAACCACACACAACCACACACACACACAACCACACACAACCACACACACACCACCCACACACAACCACACACACCACCCACACACAACCACACACACCACCCACACACAACCACACACACACACAACCACACACAACCACACACACACCACCCACACACAACCACACACACCACCCACACACAACCACACACACCACCCACACACAACCACACACACCACCCACACACACACACACAACCACACACACAACCACACACACAAACACAACCACACACACACACAACCACATACACACAACCACACAACCACACACACAACCACACACACACACACAACCACACACACAAACACAACCACACACACAAACATAACCACACACACACAAAACAACACACACAACCACACACACACACACAACCACACACACAAACACAAACACACACACACACAACCACACACACAAACACAACCACACACACACAACCACACACACAAACACAACCACACACACAAACACAACCACACACACACACACAACCACACACACACACAACCACACACACAAACACAACCACACACACACAACCACACACACAAACACAACCACACACACAAACACAACCACACACACAACCACACACACACACACAACCACACACACACACAACCACACACACACACAACCACACACACATACACACAACCACACACACACAACCACACATACACACAACCACACACACAACCACACACACAAACACAACCACACACACACACACAACCACAAATACAACCACACACACACACAACCACACACACAACCACACACACACAACCACACACAACCACACACAACCCCACACACACAACCACACACACACAACCACACACACAAACACAACCACACACACACACAACCACACACACAACCACACACACATACACAACCACACACACACAACCACACAACCACACACACAACCACACACAACCACACACACACAACCACACACACACACATATAACCACACACACAAACACAACCACACACACACACAACCACACACACAAACACAACCACACACACACACACAACCACACACACAACCACACACAACCACACACAACCACACACACACACACAGAACCACACATAACCACACACACCACCCACACACCATACATACAACCACACACACACAACCACACACACAAACACAACCACACACACACACACAACCACACACACAAACACAACCACACACACAAACACAACCCCACACACACACACACAACCACACACACACACAACCACACACACACACACACACACAGAACCACACACAACCACACACACCACCCACACACCACACACACAACCACACACACAACCACACACACACACAACCACACACACAAACACAACCACACACACACACACACAACCACACACACAAACACAACCACACACACACACAACCACACACACAACCACACACACAACCACACACACAACCACACACACACACAACCACACACACACACACACACACACACACACATAACCACACACACAAACACAACCACACACACACACAACCACACACACAACCACACATACAACCACACACACACAACCACACACACACAACCACACACACAACCACACACAACCACACACACACACACACACCACACACACAACCACACACACACAACCACACACACAAACACAACCACACACACACACACACACAAACACAACCACACACACACACAACCACACACACAACCACACACACACACACAACCACACACACAACCACACACACAACCACACACACACAACCACACACACACACACACACAACCACACACACACAACCACACACAACCACACACACACACACACAACCACACACAACCACACGCACACACACAGAACCACACACAACCACACACACCACCCACACACCACACACACAACCACACACACACACAACCACACACACAAACACAACCACACACACACACACAACCACACACACAAACACAACCACACACACAAACACAACCACACACACACACAGAACCACACACACACACAGAACCACACACAACCACACACACCACCCACACACACACACACACACAACCATACACACCACCCACACACACACACACACAACCACACACACACACACACACAACCACACACACACACAACCACACACACACACAACCACACACACACACAACCACACACACACACAACCACACACACAACCACACACACACACAACCACACACACAACCACACACACACACACACAACCACATACACACACACAACCACAACCACACAACCACACAACCACACACACAACCACACACAACCACACACACACACACACAGAACCACACACAACCACACACACACCACCCACACACACACACAACCACACACACACAACCACACACACAACCACACACACAACCACACACACACAACCACACACACAACCACAACCACACAACCACACAACCACACACACAACCACACACAACCACACACACACACAGAACCACACACAACCACACACACACAACCACACACACACAACCACACACACACACAACCACACACACAACCACACACACACACAACCACACACACAGACACAACCACACACACACACAACCACACACACACACAACCACACACACACACACACAACCACACACACACACAACCACACACACACACAAACAACCACACACACAACCACACACACAACCACACACACACAACCACACACACACACACACACAACCACACACACACACACACAACCACACACAACCACACACACACACACACAACCACACACACCACACACACACACACACAGAACCACACACAACCACACACACCACCCACACACCACACACACAACCACACACACACACAACCACACACACAAACACAACCACACACACACACACAACCACACACACAAACACAACCACACACACAAACACAACCACACACACACACAACCACACACACAAACACAACCACACACACACACAACCACACACACAACCACACACACAACCACACACAACCACACACAACCACACACACAAACACAACCACACACACAACCACAACCACACAACCACACAACCACACACACAACCCCACACACACAACCACACACACACATCCACACACACACACAACCACACACACACACACACACAACCACACACACATCACCACACACACACACAAACAACCACACACACAACCACACACACAAACACAACCACACACACAAACACAACCACACACACACACAACCACAAACACAACCACACACACACAACCACACACACAACCACACACACAACCACACACACACAACCACACAACCACACACAACCACACAACCACACACAACCACACACACACACACAACCACACACACAAACACACACACAAACACAACCACACACACACACAACCACACACACACACAACCACACACACACACACAACCACACACAACCACACACAACCACACACACACAACCACACACACACAACCACACACAACCACACACACAACCACACACAACCACACACACAACCCACACACAACCACACACACCACCCACACACAACCACACACACCACCCACACACAACCACACACACCACACACACACACACACACACAACCACACACACACACACAACCACACACACACACAACCACACACACACAACCACACACAACCACACACACACACAACCACACACAACCACACACACACCACCCACACACAACCACACACACCACCCACACACAACCACACACACCACCCACACACAACCACACACACACACAACCACACACAACCACACACACACCACCCACACACAACCACACACACCACCCACACACAACCACACACACCACCCACACACAACCACACACACCACCCACACACACACACAACCACACACACACAACCACACACACAAACACAACCACACACACACACAACCACACACACACAACCACACAACCACACACACAACCACACACACACACACAACCACACACACAAACACAACCACACACACACAAAACAACACACACAACCACACACACACACACAACCACACACACAAACACAACCACACACACACACAACCACACACACAAACACAACCACACACACACAACCACACACACAAACACAACCACACACACAAACACAACCACACACACACACACAACCACACACACACACACAACCACACACACAAACACAACCACACACACACAACCACACACACAAACACAACCACACACACAAACACAACCACACACACACACAACCACACACACACACACAACCACACACACACACAACCACACACACACACAACCACACACACATACACACAACCACACACACACAACCACACACACACACAACCACACACACAACCACACACACAAACACAACCACACACACACACACAACCACAAATACAACCACACACACAACCACACACACAACCACACACACACAACCACACACAACCACACACAACCCCACACACACAACCACACACACACAACCACACACACAAACACAACCACACACACACACAACCACACACACAACCACACACACACACACAACCACACACACACAACCACACAACCACACACACAACCACACACAACCACACACACACAACCACACACACACACATATAACCACACACACAAACACAACCACACACACACACAACCACACACACAAACACAACCACACACACACACACACAACCACACACACAACCACACACAACCACACACAACCACACACAACCACACACACACACACAGAACCACACATAACCACACACACCACCCACACACCATACATACAACCACACACACACAACCACACACACAAACACAACCACACACACACACACAACCACACACACAAACACAACCACACACACAAACACAACCCCACACACACACACACAACCACACACAACCACACACACACACAACCACACACACACACACACACACACAACCACACACAACCACACATACACACAACCACACACAACCACACACACACACAGAACCACCCACAACCACACACACCACCCACACACCACACACACAACCACACACACACACACAACCACACACACACACAACCACACACACAAACACAACCACACACACACACAACCACACACACAAACACAACCACA